>NC_090235.1:18140990-18278490 GCF_024489055.1 Chanodichthys erythropterus
GTCCATGGCCTCCATTTTTCCTTCTGCTCTTTCTTATTTTTGTCCCACTAACTCTTTACTCACCTTCAAAGTCAAAGGCCGTCCAAACCTTGAGGAAAGGTCCCTGACCTCAGAGTGCTCGGCCAGTGGATGTTGTCGAGATTCTTTGAAGGCAGCCCTCGCAGGACTCTTCTGGACATGAAGCTGGTCAGCTCTGCTCACTGTGGGATTCTGTGAGTGACTGTCACTCGGATGGAGGAGCTTCAGGAAAGCTTTGATGCCGCAGAGCTTGTCTGGCTTCTGGACTCTTGGAGTTTGATACTTTATACTCCGTAAAGCTCTGCTGAAGAAGCCTGCAAAGACATCATGAATGATATATATGTGCAGTTTGAGAAAACCTATTATATAGACAGATAATATATTAAGCAAATCACCAATCACAATGATCCGCCGCCGTTAGTTACTGTTGCTATGTTCTCATGCAGTGAAAAATACATTGTAGAGCAAAGAGAACGCTGAAAACACGTCGACAGACAAGACAGAGTTACTTATAATATGAAACTGTGTCCGAAACCACTCACTCGTTCACTCATTCACTAATCCCTATATAGTGTATGGCATTTGAGTGCACTATATCTGTATGGAGTGAACGAAATGAAGTGAGTGAATTCGGACGCTGACGTATAACTTACACTGTGCGTCGGAGATATCTGTCTCAGAAACGGCTCGACACACGATAAAACTATTTTATCCTACATGTTATTTACATTATAAAACAATGTTAATAACAATAACAATCATAATGACTTTATTTTGTAATCATACATTCCTCTGTGCCAGCTTTGTAGTTTAATCGATGTATATTTTTTTGTCATGCTTAATGTGTTCATAATCATTTAATAATATAAAATACTGCAAACAAAAATAAACACATTAACAAGTGTATATAATTTCATGTATTTATGCTTTTTAATAAAGTTGTTAGAAACGCTCACGCTCACAGATGACGTGGTCTTTGAGCGCCCTCAGGCGACCGTTATAATTTGAATACGCTACCTATGATTAACGAATTTTTTTAAATCATCCACTAAATAATCATCTTTTAAAGTTTAATGTGTTAACAGTGCCACAAATTATTAAAACACATTGCTGTTAGTAAAAACACATTAAATTGATTTAATGCCTACATAATATTTTAATAATAAAAATAATATTTTTATTAATATAATTTCATTTTTTTTTTTAATTCATCTATATAATAATGTCCCCCTACATTTTAGTAGGTTTTATTCAAGTAGTGATAAAAAAAATTGGATTTTGGGAAATAGTGCTTCAGCAAGTGTACATCGAATGTACACTCGAAATCAGAGAGAATTGTGGGTATAAAGTAGTGAACGAATGTAGGGAATGAAGTCGTTCACTCAGAATTCGGACACCACTACAAAATGGCCGAAACCCGATATAGTGGACTATATAGTGGATAGGAAGCGGTTTCAGACACAGCTAAAAAAAGTCTTTTGTCATTTTTAGAGAAACTTAAACAATAAATACCATTTTGTAGCTCTTTAATGTGTCGTGACCGATCTCTGTAGTGAACCGATCATCTCTTCCTACTGGTTCATTTATAGCATCAAATAAACAAGAATGAACATCAGAAGGAATGTTGTTAAATGTCAGATGTTATGTGTTTGTTGTATAATGTGGGATGTATTGTGATGTTGTACATGTAACAGCTATCCTTGTGCTCTAGGACCCCCTCGAAAAAGAGATGGATCATCTCAAGGGGCTATCCTTAAATAAATAAATAAATAAATAAATAAATAAATGAGGGCGGATTTGCCGTTATGATTGGTTATATCGACTGTCAATCAAACTCCTGGTGACGGGAGGACTTCCTCCAGCTTTATAAAAAAAATAAAAAATAAATAAATAATTATAATATTTTATAAAACAATTAAAAACTAAAATTATTTTTACAATTGTATTCATGCTTGTGTGATACTGCTAAATAATCCATAAATCAAATTCTTAAAATTATAATTAATTTTGAATGGTTAATAATGTAAAAACATGGTGTAATTAATTAAGACATTCACTTTATAACAAAATACTTTTGAAAACTAATCATTTATACATACATATAATTTATATAAAAAAATATATATATCAGAATATTTCTGTAATAGAATAAAAATGTATGTATTTGATATATATATATATATATATATATATATATATATATATATATATATATATATATATATATATATATATATATATATATATATATATATATATATATATATATATATATATATATAGGTAGTCATATAAGGTAGTAGCCAATCAGCAGCGAGGATATAATATGCAAAAGTCTTAGCCCACCACCAACTTTGTTGTTTTAGCAATGTTTTAATAAACATTCATATTTATTTTTCAGTCTCTTTATTAAGACACAAACAGAAAATACAGGAAATATGTACACAAAATGTAAAAAAAAAAAAAAAAAAAATCTGAACAAAATAGCTTCTTTAAGCAAAAATCAATATTAAGTGTGACTTCTTAAGAGTTCTCCTCTGGCCAATTAAACCAACATGGTGTGATTATGTTTACATTTCTAAAAAACACTTAAAATGTTGTCATTATAACATCATTTGAACATTTTATATAGACGTGGGAACAGTAGCCAATGTTAGCTGACAGTAAGTTCAGATAGCTTGAAGCCAATGGACAGAGTGCATGATCTGAAAGTGAGAATATCACAATCAGAATGGAATCTCGTCTGAAAGCACAAAGATCTGTCAGTATCATTCATCTCGTCTCTAGTCCTGCATGTGTGGTCAAGTACTCAGAGTCTCAGACTGAGCCTCAGGCATGTGTATCTATGTGCAGATAACGGTTTTGGACAAATCAATGGATAGAAAAACAGATTTCTGTTAACAATTAAGCGATTAAATAAACCCCAGTTCTTGTTACCTTTCTAATGTACATTCTTGCTGTTTTAATTTTAAACTTTCTCCATATACTTCATATACTGCTTTACCTGCTAATAGAAAAGCAAGACTTGACATGAAGCCTTGATTTGAGGGTATAGCACCCAAGGCCAATGATGTTTTTCTCCTCAATTGCTTAGTTTTAATCAGTTGCATGCCCTTGGTGAGCAGTTCGATTATCTATCAGCCAAAGAGGTCGCTTTGCATGTAAACAATATTCTGTCAAAGATGGAGGAAGTCCTTGAATATCAAACATCTTCATCCTATATGTCACTTCTCAGGTCATTTGGGGTGGAGATATGGGTTGGTTTGGATATACAAATATCTATGCATACTACTGTTCAAAAGTTTGGGGTCAATACGATTTTATATATGTATTTATTATGTATGTATATACTTTTATTGAGCAATGGCATATTAAAGTGATCAAAAGTGACACTAAAGACATTTAAAAATGTTAGAAAAGTTTTCTATTTTAAATAAATACTGTTCTATAACTTTCTATTCATCAAATAATCCTGAAAAAAATGAAAAGCAGAATAACTGTTTTCAACATTGATAATAATCATAAATGTTTCTTGAGCAGCAAATCATCATATCAGAATGATTTCTGAAGGATCATGTGACACTGAAGACTGGAGTAATGATGCTGAAAATCCAGCTTTGATCACAGGAATAAATTACATTTTACAATATATTCACAAAGAAAATAGTTATTTTAAATTGTAATATTATTTCACTGTTTTTACTGTATTTTTGATCAAATAAATACAGCCTTGGTGAGCAAAAAAAAAAAAAAAAAAAAAAAAGATATATTCGTCAAATATGGACGAAAGTCTTAATTTTTTTCCGACATTGCCAATTTTTTCAGGTCATCTGGGATGGAGGCTGGTTTTGGATATATAAATATATTTATGTTTACATATACACTACCAATTTAAAAGTTAACTTCAGGCTGAAATCATTAATTAAACACAATTTTTCTTTCCCCGGGCAAATGTTAACGATTGGTCTGCAGCCAAATGGCACTTTTTGACACTAAAACTGCACTAAGTTCTAGTTGTGGGCAATTACCCCACTCAAAACACCAATTAAGAAATGAATATTGTCATAGGCCAGCAACATCCAAACAGAAACTAATATTGTTCTTCTTGTTATTTTTGCCTCTTCCTTTCTGTGCTCTTATAACTCAGTCAGTATCAATTAGCAGGACGGTGAGGACATTGTCCCATTCACCGATAAGAAGAAATAACTTTGAGATCCCATAGTGTTTTGCCTCCTCAAGTCCAAGTGAAGATATTCCTATCTCCTGCCTTTTTATAATTTAAATCACAATGGACAATTGTACACAATGGGCTTTATCATAACAGGATGATTATGTACGCTGGGCACAGGCCTTTATCTTGGTAAAACACGGCTACTCGACTGACCTGTGTCCGGCTGCGCAGGCGTTCTAAAGTGCCATTGCTCATTGATACACAATGCACCTTGTTCAGTGCCCTTCAGATTTTTTTATTTATTTATTTTTTTACCAGCTGTACTCATTCCATCAGCGTTCTTTGCAGAGGACTAGCTAATTTTCACTCATGCCGTATTCATCACCGGGCAGGTCTGGAGAGGAGGAACACCGTAGATTGAACGAGAATGAGTTTTGTGAATATAAATTGTGAGATTGTCATTACAAACTTGGCCGGAGCTGTTGCCTTGACCTAAAACACCCTCATTTAAATTACATTTGTTCAATTCCATTTATTTGTATTGCACTTTTAACAATGCATATTGTTCCAAAGCGGCTTGGCAACCCCAGTTAACAAGCTAAAGGTGACTGTGGCAAGAAAAGACTTTCAAAAATGTTAACTTTATAAAAGCAGATGAGGATGAAACCCTCAGGCTGGCAAGTTTTTAATGTCACCGTGAAATAAAAATTGACTATTCTTATTTTTTTTAATGGAATATTGCAGTATTTAACATGAATGACTTATCCATGCACATTATTATTATTTTTAAAAAGTTCAAATTCCTTGTAATCTTGAATCAAAATAACTTGCTGCGACATCTCTTCTCTGATGACGAGGGCGGGGCAACCGGTCAAACCACAACCATCCAATCAATTCCTCACAGACAGAATCAAGCCCCGCCCTATATTTGTTTGAGAAGCGTTTCACTTGGATATACGACAAAAATAGGGAAAAAAAGATTAGTGCAGTCATTCTGACACAAAGTGTGCATGCTTACTCATTTTGACTGCGTGAGATTCTCCAGCTTTGTTGTTGTTGAGCTGTTAAAGCTCCGCCCTCTTCTGGAAAGGGGGCCGGGAGCAGCAGCTCATTTGCATTTAAAGGGACACACACAAAAATGGCGTGTTTTTGCTCACACCCAAATATTTGACAAGCTATAATAAATGATCTGTGGGGGATTTTGAGCTGAAACTTCACAGACACATTCTGGAGACACCAGAGACTTTATTACATCTTGTGAAAGGAGCATTATAGGTACCCTTTAAAAATGAGTAGCATAAATAACATTGCAGTGCAACAGTTACATCACTGTGAAGTGAACAAGGAAAACACTAAGAATGAATCATGCCCGCTGATCATTTATTTTTATCTGCACTGTTTTTGACTAAAATAATTATGCACATGCGATAACAGCACAAACACTTTTAAAATAGCACTTATCTTAATTCCTTGAGGTCATTCTCCATTTTTGATTCAGGCTTATCAAAGTGTGCAATTAACCCTTAGATAACTCTGTGACAGCGGTTCACTGGATGCCTTTCTTCTTTATCCCTGCCTTTGTTGTCTAATTAGCACCTCATTAGTCATGAGAATTGGTCCAGCTCAGGTTGGGCTGTCTGTGATATAGAGGAAGGGGAATCTGAGGATGCACATCGCTCTAATGTCACGAGTCACCAGCGGCCACAAGGTCCCCAGAGACAGAGACATCTGAAGATGTTGGAGCAGGCACACCGTGGCCACATTAATGATTTATGAGTGACCTGACTCGCCCTGAACTCACAGACACTGAATGACAGGCGTCAGACGGCTAGACAGAAGACGACTGTTGAAAGGTAACCAGTTTCCAGTTCAATGTACACTTTTTTTTTTTTTTTTCAAAAGCTACACTCTGTAAAAAAAAAAAAAAAAAAAAAACCCTTTTCATCAGTATTAAAAGGAACTTATAGTCTTTTCTTCCCTATCGTGACGTTGTGATCCAAGTGAAATGGCTTCTGGAACAAGAAAAAAAACATATTGCAAATTTTGTCAGTATGGAATTCATTGGATTGTTTTGGTTTGCTATTGGTTGATCTCATGTGAGTGACAGGTTGTCTCACCCTCGCGCCAGTAAATATACCATCAAAGAAAAGATGTCTGCAAGAGGGAGTTATTTTAGAGGGGACCTATAATGCCCCTTTCACAAGATGTAATAAAGTCTCTGGTGTCCCCAGAATGTGTCTGTGAAGTTCCAGCTCAAAATCCCCCACAGATCATTTATTATAGCTTGTCAAATTTGCCTCTATTTGGGTGTGAGCAAAAACACGCCGTTTTTGTGTGTGTCCCTTTAAATGCAAATGAGCTGCTGCTCCCGCCCCCTTTCCAGAAGAGGGCGGAGCTTTAACAGCTCAACAACAACAAAGCTGGAGAATCTCATGCAGCCAAAATGACGACCGTGTTCAGGAAGAAGTTACAAAGTTTAGACGTTTCTGAATGGTTAGTGGATAAATTGATGTAGCTGCTGTGGAGTTGATTCAACTCATCCACTAGCATGTGCCGTCATGTTCATCTTTTGTGCAAATCCAGCGTTGAATTGACCTTGTTTGTGGCGTCAAATGAACAACACTCTACTACAACAACTCTTCCTCTTCTCTAAAGCAGCCCAACATGGCCTCAACCCTTTTGTTGTGTTCTCGGGGGCGGGGTTTATGTAAATTTTAGGGTTAGTGATGTCACCATACTGGAAAGAAGCTCATTGTAGTCCTTAAACAGAGAATTCTGTAAAAGAAAATATCTCTCTTTGCATTGAACTTTGAGCGTCGTAACTTTGCAGATGTTGTTTATGCTCAAACAGCAACATTACACACTAACTAATGTAAAAAAAGTGAAATCATAATCAACCACCCCTTTAAAGATTACGAGGGGACATTAATTAAAAAAATAATGATGTGCAAGGAATCACGGATAAATCATTTATAATCAATGCTGCAATATTCCTACAAACAATTTAATGCCAGACCAGCAGGGGGCGCTGATAAGTTTATTAATAATAATAAAATAAATAAATATTGCTCAGCACTCAGGTGAGGGAACATGATTGGATAAAGCAAGCCAGCACGTTTAAAACAATTCACCATTGACACAATAAAACTGCAGCCAAGCTGGTCTATTAAAAGGAAAATAAACTCATTTTCTTTAATGGATACAATGTCAGCTGGTGAGAAAACTCAACTTTAACGGCGTTGTGGAACACTCTTCTTGGACGGAAGTAAACTCATCAGGTGAGGCAACACCTAATCTTTTATTTTAGTTAGCTATTTAAATGTTTGCAATGCGGTTTATATAGTTGCCTGTGTTTGTAACATATGCTCTTGTGGTAGGTGTGGATTGGCAGCATGTTGTGATGATGAACGTAAATAATAGTGTGTTGTGTTCAGCTTGTTTGGTCTCGTAAACGTGTCATTAAATCATGTATGAAACATGAATCCATGGCTCATGCTGATTCGATTGCACCCTATGACGCCATTTTCTGCCATTTTGAATTTTCCGAACTCCTCCTGCAGTGTTTGTCCAATTTTAACGAAATTTGGTATGTAGCATCTACTCACACTCCAGGCAAAAAGTTATTAAATGATTTTTGATCGGTCAATCCGTTCTGGTATAGCGTGTCAAGGAATTTAATGGCGAGCATGCAAAAATGAATTTGATGCTGTATCTTCGCAATGATTTGGTGTATTGACACCAAACTTGGTACATGTCATCACAGGCATGACTTGAGGGTGCATGCAGAGTTTCGTCATAGCGCCACCTACTGCTCAGAAGTTATAAACCATGATATTATGTTATAAGTGCTTTAACTGATGTCATTTATACAGCTTTATCCAAACCTCATGATCACAGATGTCCACAAATATTCCTTTACTGCCCTTACTTGGCTTGACCCCGTATATTTTTTTAATGTTTCTGTTTGTTAATTTCTCACTACATGCAAATATGATTATTGTTGTGGTTGACATTAAATTTGCTGTTCATTTGAACGGTGTTTAATACAGTGCAGGCACGTGTGGGGTGGTGTATGTGCTCAGGGCCTACTGACGTCATAATCTGTCCTAGCATGAAATACTTTTTTTTTTTATGTTACCCTACAAAACAGTTTTACAGTGTATTTCGCTTTGCTACTGACTGCAATAATTTTGTGGAAGGTCATGAGTAGAAAAAACAATTGATACCTTTTGGAAGGAGAAGTCTACTCATTCTTCAGAAGTATTTTTCTTTCTTTTTATTTATTTATTTGTTCGTTTCTTTTCGAGTACTGTTATTTATAAAGCTCTCAGAGGTAATAAGCTCTTTGACCTCAGAGATGAAGGAGCCGGCCCGGATGAGATGATGACCCGTTTATCTGGGATTCCAGAGGCCGTGATCGCACCAGTGAAAAACGACTAGTAAGCGCCAGTGAAACTGCACAGTATATAGATTTGACATTTGTGAGCTGAGCTAATAAATAGTGCCCTGACAGTGCTGGGGTTTGGTTGTAAAAGGAGACACTGTCCCCGACATTTATCTACAAGTTTTGACTCAGATTTCCAGTGCTATTTTTCATCCTTTCAATTATGATTTCACAATGAAACCAAACCCTTTTTTGTTCCAGCAAATGCTAATTTATCATGTAATTAAGCTATTAAGTGACATATTATCAGTCATGGGTCTGGACGCAAATAAGGAGTTAATTTCCTGTGGCAGATTTTGTCAGGACAGCCCTTTCCCCTAATTGCTCCCTGTTAAGTGTAACTGGTCAGTCACACAAAATGATGTGATGACGATTAAAATCAGGTGGGCTGAAAGAAGACAACGGTCCAGCTTGATTGCGGATACAGCCACACCCAACTTATTATAAAGATAATAAAATCAAACCATCCAGCTAACGTCTCTGCAGATGATGCACTGAGGTCAGTTTCAAATGCAAATTTGTGTTAGCAGTATCAGGACAATTTCCTAATTCCTGGATAGATTCTGATTCACAGGCTCTTGATTACACTCTAAAAAATGGTGGGTTATTTCAACCCAAGTTTGGGTCAAAAATGGACAAACCCAACCATTGGGTTAATTTTTTTAATGCATTTTTTAACCCAACGGTTGGGTTTGTCCATATTTGACCCAAATTTGGGTTAAAACAACCCAGCATTTTTTAGAGTGTAGATTCCAATTCGATTTATTTATTTATAATGATCTGAAAATAATGATCCAGTTTATTTTATTATTTTATAATGTCAGTTTTTCCTTGCATATGAAAGAAATTCTTTCTCAGCTAATACACTCTAAAAATGCTGGGTTGAAAACAAACCAATTTGGGTTGAAAATGGATAAACCCAGTGATTGGGTTGTTTTAACCCAGCGGTTGGCTTAAATGTTTGCCCAACCTGCTGGGCAGTTTTGTTTTACTCATCTATTGTTTAAAAATTACTTTATGGCTGGATTAAAATGAACCCAAAGGCTGGAAAATAAAAATCAGACACATGATTACTAGGTGAACATTTATTAATAAGCAATTTAATGTTTTTTGTTTAATTATAATTCATTAAACTGTTTATATGTTAATTTCCAACATGCATTGGGTTCATTTTAAGCAAGAAATACAGTCATTTTTAAACAACAGTTGAGTTAAATAAAACCACCCAGCAGATTGGGCAAACAACCCAACCGCTAGGTTAAAACAACCCAATCGTTGAGTTTGTCCAATTTCATATATATATTTAAATTCACTAAACCAATGGAAATATCCAGATTACCACACGTTTCCTGTCCTGTCACATGAGCAATAGTTGCATTTACACTAGAGATGCAACAAGAAACATGAATCAAAAGGCAAAATCATTTTGTAAGTGTTTGTTGTAAGTGCTGAAATATTCATTCCACTAAGAAACGTCTTTATATGCGTGATGTACTACAAGATTATTCAACAAGGCAAAGGCATCAGCATGTTTGTAATGTCACTCTTTAACTCTTTAAAGATGTAATAAAGCATCTTTTCCCCATTCCTAAAATGTGTCTGTGTCTTCTTCTTTGGTGTTAAGAGAGATAATTAATGGTGCATGATCTTCTGCTAAACCCATGATTCTTTGCAGTTTTGAGAGTGTTTCAACTGCACATTTTTCATCAGGTGTGCGTACAGAGGCAGTGCTGTAATTAGCGGCTCCCGTGCGCTGAATGCCAGCATTAATTACACTGAGTATTAATGAGAAGTTATCATGAACAAAGTTTCAAAAATCCACAGCTCATTTATCTCGGTGGCATCTCGACAGCCTGACTAATGCAGGATGTCACCAGGCTGGAGTTTAATTAAATGCTTAATGCAAGGTTCTGTTTGCTCTGTGAGTCCCTTCTCAGTCACCTCATGCACCAGCCTGACTGCTAATGTCACTGCACAAATAGATCTCTTTGCTGATTTGAGGCCAGTGTTGTGAGATTTTATTTTTTTTTTTTCACTATGTACAAGGCAGGTTAGTGGATCCAAGGGTGTTACAATAAAGTCAGCATGAAATGAAAGTTGCAATAATCTTAGTCCGGATAACATGGCGTCCCAGATTTCCAAAAACAACTTCAAATTTTGATTCGTCTGACCACAGAACAGTTTTCCACTCTGCCAAAGTCCATTTTAAATGAGCCTTGGCCCAGAGAAAACGCCTGCGCTTCTGGATCATGTTTAGATATGGCTTCTTTTTTGACCTATAGAGTTTTAGCCGGCAACGGCGAATGACACGGTGGATTGTGTTCACCGACAATGTTTTCTGGAAGTATTCCTGATCCCATGTTGTGATTTCCATTACAGTAGCATTCCTGTATGTGATGCAGTGCCGTCTAAGGGCCCGAAGATCACGGGCATCCAGTATGGTTTTCCGGCCTTGACCCTTACGCACAGAGATTGTTCCAGATTCTCTGAATCTTTGGATGATATTATGCACTGTAGATGATGATAACTTCAAACTCTTTGCAGTTTTTCTCTGAGAAACTCCTTTCTGATATTGCTCCACTATTTTTCGCCGCAGCATTGGGGGAATTGGTGATCCTCTGCCCATCTTGACTTCTGAGAGACACTGCCACTCTGAGAGGCTCTTTTTATACCCAATCATGTTGCCAATTGACCTAATAAGTTGCAGATTGGTCCTCCAGCTGTTCCTTATATGTATATTTAACTTTTCCGGCCTCTTATCGCGACCTGTCCCAACTTTTTTGGAATGTAGCAAAAGCCAACAATGCACTGTATGGGTCAAAATTATTGATTATTTTTTTTAATGCCAAAAATCATTAGGATATTAAGTAAAGATCATGTTCCATGAAGATATTTTGTAAATTTCATACCGTAAATACATCAAAAAATTATTTTTGTGAGTGGATATGCATTGCTAAGGACTTAATTTGGACAACTTTAAAGGCGATTTTGTTTTCTACTAAAACTGTAATGTAATATCATTTTCTTTAGAGACTTACATAAAGCGTGCCTTTTATCATTAAAATATGACTGACCAGATTATCTCTTTTAAGATTCATTCATTCATGCACATATGTTGTTATGAATTGGTTTGTTTAGGCTTAGTCATTTGTCCCGCTGAGGCTGTTTAATTTTGTCTTTCATCTAGAATCCTGTGTATCAAATTCAGACGCTTTTTTAAACATTTATAAGAATGTGCTCATGAAAGTCAAGTAGGCCTAAAATTAGTGGGGAATTGGATTTTCACAACAAATAAACGGTTGGGGGGAGACTGTGTAATTTGACTTGCTAAAAGGAAGTTCCTGTTTCTGCCAAAGCTAATTATTCTCCTTATCTGGGTCTTGGCTCTTTAAATACGTGTGTGGAGTTTGACTTTGGGTCCCTCTGGCATAAGTAAGTTTACATTATGCTCAAAACATGAAAATGATGAGCCATATTAAATTTGCAGGGAATTTACTTAATTTGTCTCTAGTCAGAAACATTTCTGGCTGCTTTTGCAGCTTGCTATTGTATATTTTTGTGAGATTTTGCTGACATTAAGCATAGCTGTCTGCTTCTGCCATGGATTAATCCTAAACGATGATAATGTGAGCGGACTAGAGTTGTTAAAATGGAAGAAACAGTTCCTACTCTCTTATATGACACACTGTAAAAAGAATATGTTCATGATTTATCATCACATCATAATTCCTTTTGTCAAATCAACTTCAATAATTAATGTGGTTTTCAATAAAAAAAAAAAAAATAAAAAAATAAAAAAAATGAGGTTATGTTGATTAAACCAATCACCTTTATTGTATTATCTCAAATTTTTAATGGCAATGAACTCAACATTTTAAGCCAATCACGTAACAATTGTTTTTTTTTTTTTTGCTGTGCAGTGCATGAGTCTCACACATTGAACAAAACAATGATTTCTATTTGGGTGATAAAAATAAGAAAGCTATTTTTTAAAAAAAATCAGCACTTTGTTTTGCTCATAATCTAAGCAGGCTGCCTATGCAACATCGAGAAATATTATTATTATTATTTTTTTGGACAAGAATTGAGGGTGTTTCATCTGAATATCAGTACCTTCATAAACAGTGTTCTTGTAGTTAATGAGTTCTATATCTTGACATAATTGTCTCTAAACTTTCTGATGACAGTTCGTCATGTAAATGTTGTGTTATGCATCTGGGTATTTGCCTGCTACAGCGCTCTGCTCCTTTATTTGATCATCATTACATGATTTATTGCTGCTGTGTTCAGTAGACAATGCACACAAACTTTTTTAAATGAAATTCTGTTAAAGCTGTGCGTAGATATCTTCTGTTTCTTACATGCAATTTATCAAGACACCACTAAAGAAATATCTGAATCGCTACAATAAAGTCTGGTGCAGGACGAAAGTTGAGATTTTTAGACTGTTTTAGTCATTTATCTCCTTCATTGTGTTTTCTCCACGTCTCTCACTAGTGTAATATCTGTTTGCATTCACCAGAGATTGAACGTGTAAAATTCTGTAATGCATCTTAAAAGATCAATAGTGCAAGATTAAATCAAACAGCAGGTTAAAGATGTCATTTATTTCAGACTCCAAGCCTGTCTGCTGCTGTTTACCTGTAGTTGCTGTCACTTAAATGCTATTATATCACAGGATGATATTGTTGGTCAGCATTCAAAGCCACCCTGAAATCTGAATGACCACCTGATGGATATCTGACTGAGCTGTAGTCGTGTGATCTAAATGACAGTAAATCAGCTTATCTATATGTGTCAGCACATGAGTTCACAGCCACTTTGAATCACTTTCGTCATTGAGATGCAAATGTTTTTCAGAGCAGGCTTGTTGTGGATTTTATTCAGGTCTGTGGGGTTTGGTAGGTTTTCCAGTTTATTTTTATTTCATAAGTGTTTGTAAAAAGAGCAGTATAAGCAAACTTAAATCATTAATCATTCAACAGTGTCAGATTATCTAGCTGTTAGTTATTTCTTGACTTTGAATGCAATAATAGCTGTAGTGACAAAATATCATACCATGTTGGCTGATATTAGAGATTTTTTTTTATTTTTATTATTAATGCTGGCTGATATTAGATATTTGTTTGTACATACTCATTTTCTACATTATATCTTTGCTTCAATATTGGCTTTTCAGTGTCAGCCTGAATTTTAATACCTGTGCATCTCTACCAAAAAAAGTATTAATCAGTATTAATTGATATTGATTTATTTAAAAACCCTTATGGTTGCAGTCTTGGATGAGTTTTTGTTTTATCTGAAGAGTGAAATAAACTGAATGATTTAATATGTTGACCAAGGACATTGAAAACCTTGGGTTAAAGTCAGGGCTAAGTCCAAAATATATTTACATAACCCTGAACCACATATCCTTGGTTTATTCTCCACTGTGCCGCCTCTGCTGAAGCGTTAGCAGAAGCCCTGACAGCCCGGCGAGAGTAATGAGTCAACATGCCAACATACAGTCTCAGACTGAGAGAAACACACCAGTAACTTGTGCAATCTGTAAAAGTAAGAGGTTGGAGTAACAGCAGTGACAGTCACACCATGAGCAGTGAGTGTGTAAAGCATTGACTATGTTTACATGCACCCTCATAACATGATTATAATGAGATTCAGACAATGTTGTGATTTAGACGATATTGTAAACACAATACTTTGATCAAAAACTGATGCCATTAAGATTACAATCATGGTAACCTTAATAGTAGCAAAATGTGTGGCATATGGCAATTTTAATCGCAATAAACAGGCATGTAATCGCATCTGTTCTACTCTGACCACGGTGATGTACCAACGCTATCTCACGACCAATAGGTTGTTTGCAATCACGTGGTTCTGGTGACGCGCGAAATACTGGTGGAGGGCAAGCAGTGAAAATTAGAATGGAAGAGATGGAGAAAAGTCCTTTCTGTGCTGGTTTAGAAAGGTAAAAACAGAAAATCTCAACATATATTGGACGTGATCTTTATGTTATGAAGATGAGCGACTTTTCCACTGAATTGAAAGAATTTCTGCCATCCAGGAGGTAGATATAGACAATGTGAAGCTGCCGTCACGCCGCGTTCAGATCTAGTCTGGGTTTGTTTACATCGCGCTGCCTTTCTGCTAGTGAAGTTAGGGCAGTATTTTTGATTTTCTGCCGCGATTGTGAAAAATATCGCCATTGTAGGTCATTTGTGCTGAATCGAGAATAGCAACAGGAGCTCACATTATTGTTCAAAGAAGAAATTGGACGGTGTAATACAATTGTTGCCTTTTATATGTGTAAAAACACACTAAGGGAAAGTTGAGGAGGTGACGGGAAGACGCTGTATCAAATCTAATGTCACTGATTTAACCCACCCCCTATCACTCAATAAAATAATCACATAGCTGAGTGTTTTTGAAAGTGTTGTCTTTGTTGTTGAATCGACTTCTGTCAGCTTGTTAAACATTTATTTATTTGGACATTTTCTACCATACGATGGCTGAAGCAGCAGCATGTGACACTGTTCTCATGGTAACCAGGTCAACATTGTGAACGGAATACTACAAAACTGAAGTGAAAACACCAAATTATCATTCAATGGGATAAAATAGCTTCTCTTTCCTGCAAACGATACCATGAAGAATGTGAATATTTAACAAAGTCAAAAACAAATAAGCAGGTATCCATATTCATTTCAGTATCGGCAGACGCAAAACGCTATTAAAGGCGAAAAACTTTTAAAGTTAAAAAACAATATAAGTTATAAAAAACGGTATAAGTTATGTAAACGATATGGGTTCTCGATTTTAGCAACCATAAATGACGCAAAACATACGAATTTTGAGTTTTTGATAGGATTCCTATGTAGAAAAACCAGTCCCTGCCCTCCAGACTCATTGGCGCTGCTGCTGTGACGTCATGTGCAAACAACCTATTCGTACGTATTTTACGAGGTGGCTAACAATTTGTTTAAATCCCATTGACGAGGTTAGGGGTAGGTCATTCTTATGAATTCATACTAATTTGGCAACTCCGACGTCGACGAACTTGTGGCGACGAAAGCAGACTGTGGGGTTGGCTCATGTCGGCAGCGTCTGGGTCCAAAGTCGCCCTGAAACACCAAACCGACGCTCTATAGCTGACGACCAAGTAGTATGTCCACTCTGCACCTGCGTAAGATGAAATGCTTTTCTGTACCAGCAGGTGGCAGTAGCTGAACAGCCAATCAGAATGATCAGATGGCCTGATGGACCAACGAGCTCCGACGCCGATTCAACATGTCAAATCGTCCCAAAAAAACCCGACGAGGACCAACTGAGAAAACTTGCCCTGCCCACAAAAACTGCCCATTTTTTGTTCGTAAATATGTCTCCTCCACCGAAACTTAAAGAAAGCATATGTTTCGAGATCATTTTGCTATCAGTTATCTTCTCGGCTCACTCAGGGGTACAGCTGTGAATGCAGTGATGGACAGCTGTCTTTCCTCATTCGACAGGTGTTTTGATTTCACATGCTTTTTCATTATGTTGGTGATATTAGGATCACTCGGTTTCATTACTTCATTTGATCAAAATTAATTCCATTTTGTAAGATAATTTTCATATAAGTAATTCCAAACTTCGCGAGGCAGACGACAACATTGTGACGATCAAATACAATAAACTTGTTAAACACGCTCCACAGCGCCACCCAGTGCATTTATTTATAACTGCGTTTTAGGATTTATCATGGATTCACTACATTTATGGCCAACAAAGCAACATAGTCAAATTCGAATAGTATTTTTATTTTTCGAATATTAATTACAGATCGAGTATTCGACTATTTGTGCACACCCCTATGCTGGACAGCACATGATAACTAACATGATATGTAATTAACATGATATGTAGCCCCTGTAATGCAAATTTTACCAGGGGAGCCCCGCCAAAAACGCAGATTTTACCCTCGGAATGCTTTTTAGCCGCAATTGGGCTAGTTTTGGGCTAGTTTTGAGTAGCAACGGACGGGCTTTGTTGTGAAAACCTGGCAACTACTTGGGTAGATACTTGCACCTCAGAATGCTCTTATGACATGAAATTTGTAATTCGCTTCAACCTTTTCGAACTTTATGAATGATTATTTTAGGCTTAAGTGAGGTGTGTAAAAGGAACTGGAAGTGCTAAATATGCACTACTTTGACGACAAGACAAGGTGATGTAGCTGTTGTGGAAAAAACTAAAAAAGAATACCAATCACAGCAAAAATCATTCTCTTTTCCGCCATGTAAAGTTTCTGGCACACAATTATCACTGAGTTTCCCAGTAGTAAATACGACTTAAGAGGACATTCATGTCCAATTTCCGACTAGGAAACTCGTATTTACGACAATTCCGATGTGTGTGAAGGCAGCATTAGTCCTTACTCTGATTTTTGGAAATAATTACATTATTGGTTTCAAAACTTATATTATAATAATTATTTTCCAACTAAATACTGAATTTATGCAAGTACTCTTACGTGTGTTTTGTTCAGGGTTGACTTGATGCCATCAGTGAATTTCCTTCTGTGTCTAATGGTGCATTCAAGTCATGTCGGAGTTGAACACACATGAACGCTACCAAATTTGGTAAATACCAGTGGAAAACGTGTCAGTGAGAAATGTGGCGGAATAGCACAACACTTACAGGTGTTTAGCAGTGACATTGTCAGGCTTTTTTGTGACTTGAACACACCTGATGTCGTAAACAACTTCCCAACTCGTAAATACAAACTTCCCAAGAGGACTTGAATGCATTATAAGCACTCTATCCAGTGTGTGTAGCTTTTACCTCTCTTTCTCACCCCCTCAGCAAGCAATCTTACACATGTTGTTACACATGTTCGATCTGTGCCTGCAAACGCACACATCCTCTCAGCATCTGTGTTTTGTGTTTGACGTGTCTGAGGCACACACACTGAGAGAATATGACTCCTCCGGATGAGATCCGAGAGCAAAGTTGGACCTGACGGAAACTATGAATTAGAGCTCAGGATCTCTGTGGGAGCCCGGAGTCAGCAGCAAGTGTGCTGGACGGAGCGATCATATGATCAGACCCTGGAGCGCTAATTAAATCGTTTTGAAGTAGCAGCAAATTAAAAGGGGAATAAATTAAAGTAATTTAGTTGTCGACTCTCCACCCTCCTGCCATGTGAAATTAAGGCTTTTTTGCAACCTTTCACCTTTGTTTCCCACTGTTAAGGGTTACTGTAGAGACCCATAAGAGGTCTATTGATGGATCTGAGGGTGCAGGGCACAGTCAGAGGTTCAAGTTCAAAGTCTCCCTGTTTGTGTTTTCTTAACAAATTGCCATGATTTGAGTTTCATGATCTCTGGTGTCTTTCTCGCAGTGCATTGTTCTCAGGAGGAGTTTACACTTCAGTTATTTGTTGAACGGACCTGTCTCTGGCCACACCACAAATGCATATTATGCTGCATTTAATAAGACTTGCAATTATACTTGTAAAGGCACATTGCCAATTCACATTTTTCTGCTTCTCTGCTTTCTAATTGTCTGGCCTTGGTGACACAAACCAGCCTAGTGAGGATTTAGTAAATATAGACACATTAAATTGCAGTGTTGGGAGTAACATGTTACACGTAACTTGACTTACGTACTCGGATTACTTTTAACTAGTAACGTAACGCATTTTTCAATTTACAACAAAATATCTGAGTTACTTTTTCAAATAAGTAACGCATTTCTAAATTACATTTATTGAGTGACAGCTCTCCTGTCCTCATATTGAGAGAAATAAAGTGCAGAGGTGTTGTGTGTGCTGTCTAAACATGATGGTTATTGTAGTTCAGCCCTCTCCTCTAATTTCACTTTCTCTCACACCTCACGCCAGATTGGGAGGGGTGGTGGTACTGGTCTGCTTATGTCCAATGAATGAAAGTTCAATTCTTTACCATCTCTCTGTGACAATAGCTCATTTGAATCACATGCAATTACCATCACCTACCCTGCTAAAATCCATGTTGTAGTTGTTTATCGTCCCCTAAGTCAGCTAACCTCTTAAAGGAGTTAGATGTGTTGCTCTCATCCTTCCCTGAATATGGTACTCCTCTGCTAGTACTTGGAGATTTCAACATCCATCTAGACAAATCTCAGGCTGCTGACTTCCACACTCTGCTTGCCTCATTTGATCTCAAGCGAGTGTCTACTTCAGCTACCCACATATCAGGTAACCAATTGGACCTCATCTACACACGCTGTTGCTCCACTGAAAATACACTGGTTACTCCACTACACACCTCAGACCATTTCCACATCACTTTTATTCTCAACCTGACCCCTAACTCGACACACACACTCCACCACACCATCCGACCTTTCCTATTTGTTGTCATCCTCACTTCCTCCGCCTAACCAGTTCTTATCACTGGACACTAACAATGCTACTCTTTGCACCACTCTAACGTCTTGCTTAGATGACCTCTGCCCCCTTTCATCCAGACCAGCCCGCGCCACCCCCTATGCCCCCTGGCTATCCGATGCTCTCCGTTCATCGGTCGGGCTGCAGAGAGGAAGTGGCGCAAATCTAAAGATCCTACTGATCTAAGCTTCTATCAGTCACTCCTTTCATCTTTCTCTACAAATGTCTCCAATGCTAAAACCACATATTATCACAAAAAAAATTAACAATTCTACACTTTTCAAAACCTTCTTTTCTCTTCTTTGCTATCCTCCCCTCCCTCCCACATCAGCTCTTACAGCTGATGACTTTGCCACATTTTTCAAAGATAAAATAACAACCATCAGCGGCCAATTCTCCACACCACACACTGACAATAACATCTTAACCCTTAAATGCATGACTGTTTCGCCAATCATTCTTACATATTCGGGTCTTTATCGACCCGGATCTATATCTAACACAGAAGGATCTCTACCTGTCGTGATAATATAAAACTCCTCTGATATTAGAGTAACAATTACAGAAGAATAAAATAAAGCATATTTTGTTACCTTTTGGAGCTTGAAAGGGCTCGGTTTGAGAAGATGTTTTATGCCATCATCACTGTCCTCATCAGAGCTCATTTCCCAGTAAATTCAGCAAATAATGGGCTAGTTTTATGTTTGAGGTCACTAATATGAGCTCATTCGCAATCTCAAACGTATTCTCAAAACTATATAATTTTCAACATCTTCAAAATCAATATTTTGATCGCTAACAGCTTCACCAGATCCATCCAGTAACAATTACAGTCATATTTGATTGCATTCAGTACTTGCTCTGCAGTAAATCGCTGAGCCATTTCATGTTTCTCTTATTATTTCGTTTTCTGTCTGAATGAGTCGTCACTTCAGCATTGTGTATCAGACATTGACACCTTGTGGAATAAAGGTAAATTGCACTTTTTCCGTCATCTAATATTCAATTATTGTTGCGCAGAAAAAATATATGTACACTCATAGGCTACGTTCACACTGCAGGGCTTAATGCTTAATTCAGATTTTTTGAAAAAATTCGATTTTTTTGCAAGGCCGTTCACATTTTCAATTAAATGCGACCTTTTGTGATCTCCTGTGTGAACGTGAAATGACCCAAAAGTGACCCGCATGCGCAGAAGAGTACGCAACGGTCAACGACCTCACTCGTTGTTTGCGGAAGTAGACGGCCACCTCGTTTGTTCCAGGCTTTAACCTCCTTGTATTTGGCTCGGAGGCTTTTTATTTTTCGCTGGCATTGGAGCCAGGATCGTCTGTAACCACGCTCGGCCATTTTGCTGGAAATGTTTTCGTAAACCGCCCGGTTCCGATAAGAGCCCTCGCGTTTGGCCTATTAATTAATTAAATCTGTGACCTCGCTTCCCGTCCATTGACTGGTCTCAGCAGCATCGTCCGCCATGTTTGTTGTTTATCTTCTCGTTCCCGCCTACTTCAATGCACAATTATGACATTTGTAGCGTATCAATGACGTACGGGTCGGATACATGTGGTCTGGCCGTTCAGACGGAGGTCGCATTTCAAAAGATCGGATATGTATCTGATTCAGGACCACATACCCAAGTGGCCTGGGTCACATTTGAAAAGATCGGATCTGTGTCGTTCAGACTGTCATGAAAAGATCACATAGGGGCAAAAAAATCGGAATTGGGTCGTTTCAGCCTGCAGCGTGAACGTAGCCATACACACCTCGGGTCGTTTACAAAAAATGAACGCAAAAATAGGCATTCTTTTGTGATTTTTTTTTTTTTTTTCTTGTTATATTCTTTAGAATGAATTGATTGAGGAATACCAAGAAGGTTGATGTCTAACTTTAAAAAAATGAACGAGGAGGAGGGTAGTGAATGATGTCCCGGGTCACTAAAGACCCGAGGTATGCATTTAAGGGTTAACGGAAAACACACACATTCTCCCCTCCTTCTCCATGCTCTTTGAGGCAGATGTTTCCAAACTCATCCTTTCCAATCACCCTACTATCTGTCTGCTAGACCTTATGCCCACTCATCTTCTTCAGGCCATCTCCTCCTCAATTCTACCTGCACTCACTCACATTATCAATTCTTCTCTTCATACTGGTACATTTCCCACAGCTTTTAAGCAGGCGAGGATTACCCCGCTGCTTAAAAAAACCCTCTGAATCCAGCACTTTTAGAAAACTATAGACCGGTATCCCTTCTTCCAAAGACACTTGAGAGAGTTGTGATCAACCAGCTGTCTACTTATCTCACACAGAACAACCTCCTGGACAACCACCAGTCTGGCTTCAAGACTGGCCACTCAACTGTCCTGCACTCAGTCACTGAAGCCCTGAGACTGACACGAGCAACTTCAAAATCATCAGTACTCATCTTGCTGGATCTGTATGCTGCTTTTGACACAGTTAACCACCAGATCCTCCTGTCAACCCTCTTGTCTAAGGGCTCATCTCTTGAACGCACTCCAGTGGTTCAAGTCTTACCTCTCAGGTAGGTTCTTCAGGGTATCTTGGAGAGGTGAGATGTCCAAGTCACATCATCTTGCTACTGGGGTACCTCAGGGCTCAGTGCTTGGGCCACTTCTCTTCTCCATCTACATGTCATCACTAGGATCTGTCATTCAGGAACATGGTTTTTCCTATCACTGTCACGCTGATGACACACAACTCTACCTCTCATTCCAACCAGATGATCCGACGGTTGCTGGTCGCATCGCAGTCTGCCTGACAGCCAATTCTGCCTGGATGAAGGACCACCACCTTCAACTCAACCTTGCAAAAACGTAACTGCTTGTGGTCAGTGCCAATCCAACACTTCATCATAACCTTTCCATTCAACTTGGGTCATCAACCATAACTCCTTCCAGGACAGCCAGGAACCTTCGAGTGGTGATGGATGATTGTTTAAGCTTCACAGATAGTGTTGCTACAACGGCCCAGTCCTGCAGATTTGCCTTGTACAACATCAGGAAGATTAGACCCTTCCTATCGGAGCATTCCACACAAATTCTTGTCCAAGCTCTTGTTCTATCCAGACTGGACTACTGTAATGCTCTCTTGGCTGGTCTTCCAGCATGCACTGTCAAGCCTCTACAACTGATCCAGAATGCTGCAGCAAGAGAGCGCACGTCACTCCTCTCTTCATCAGTCTGCATTGGCTGCCAATAGCTGCTCGCATCCAATTCAAGGCTCTGATGTTTGCCTACAGAACAACCACTGGCTCTGCACCACTATACCTAAACTCACTACTTCAGACTTATGCGCCCTCCAGAAGCTTGCATTCTGCAAGTGAACGGCGCCTTGTGGTGCCATCCAAAAGGGGCACAAAGTCACTCTCACTGACCTTCTCCGGGTCTGTTCCTGGCTGGTGGGATGACCTACCATGCTCTATCCAAGCAGCTGAGTCTTTAGCCATTTTCAAAAAACTGCTAAAGACATATCTTTTTCGTCAACACTTGACCCAGTAATAGTAGCACTTACTTTTTATTTATCTTTTCTTTTTTCTATTCTTTTTCCATCTATTTGTGTATTATTAAAAAAAAAATCCTTGCTACGAGCACTTTACTGATGAAACTGTGACTTGACACAGCACTTACATACTGATGTACTCATGTTGATTTGATTGCTTCTACTATTCTCATTTGTAAGTCGCTTTGGAGAAAAGCGTCTGCTAAATGACTAAATGTATGTAAATGTAGACTAAATGTTAACATGCATTTACTCATCTCACTTGCACGAAAACATTCAGTATTCCCTTAAAATTAATAAAAACAGGGAAATGCAATCTCAGAATTTTACACAAACCTGTCATAACTAACTATATTAAATTACAGAAATATACTTTATGTATTTATTCTCACTTCATTAACCAATGTCTTTGCTGCTGACCTTCGATGATTTAATTCAACCATACTAATAAGCAAAAGTTACTTTAGATTAGATTAAGAAATAAGAGTGTTGAACTTCCTTCTCTTGTATCCTATTCTTCTTTATTCCAGAATGAAAAGTTTGTTTACGCCCTCTACTGTACAGGCATGAATATGCATTTCCTGCAGCCTGAGGCTTATTCATTTCACTTTTAGTATGAAAGGGCCTTTTTTGTTGTTGTTCTTATAAAAAACAAAAAAACAAAAAACAAGCAAGCCCAGCCCAGGAGAGAAAAAGTAACGCAAAAGTAACTAAGTAATGCAACTAGTTACTTTTTTAGGGAGTAGCACAATATTGTAATGCATTACATTTAAAAGTAACTTTCTCTAACAATGTTTATATATGAATAAAAGCCTAAATTAAATATATTGTTCAGCGAATAAAGGGATCATGTCTCTTTAGAAAATTTGGACTAAACTGCTCAATTCATATGGATTCGTTTTATGATCTCTTTATGAACTTTTTGAAGCGCCAAAGTGGTAGTTGTGTAGCTGTCAATGGAGGGACAAAAAATTGGTCTGATTTCATTAAAAAATATCTTCATTTGTGTTCTGAAGATGAATGAAAGTTTTACAGATGATTAATTAATGACAGGATTTTCATTTTTGGGTGAAGTAACCCTTTCAATTTCTATGCACAGTCTGTGTCTATATGTTCTTCATGCTAGTATGTGCTAAAACCCCACTTTTCCCCCCACATTTTAATGTTATTTGGTGAGTTTGATTTAAATTAAAGGCAGAACTCACCATTGTGTTTGTGTACCCTCTGTCACTTCATGTTGGGAACCACTGCGCTACACCACTTCTTGTTGAAGCTACACTGAAAAGCTGAACTTCTGTAACACTGTACTGGAAAATGACGTAGTTGAATTAGTAAGTAGTAGGTCTCCTGGATGTTGAGCAGATCCATTGACAAAACAATAATTTCAGCTGCTAGAGGGTTTCCTGGTTTGTCATGGCAGGTTTGCCTGGTGTTAAATGGATGGTGCTGAGAGTGAAGCTTTCTTGAGGTGATATTGAGGCCAACTAAATATGATGAGTTATTGATGTGCCACTAAAATCTCTTAGGGTAAACAGGATTAATGCACATAAATTATGTCGGTATTGAAATGAGATTGCTGAACGGCTGAGATTGCCGTGTTTATAAACATCATCACCATAGATGTAATCCCTGTCTTTTTCATGGTGTTTATGGTGTTCAAAGATGATTATTAATCTTGTGGTGTCTTGTTGAGAGGAGAGTTTTAGGGATCTACAGTTGTTAAAGTCAAAGGCTGGTTTGATCATTAATATACTGATTGCTGTAACTAAAAGCCTAGATCAATTTAGTGATGTCTTTGGCCCTGTAAGTCAGTTCATAATTGTGACTTTATATCCAGGGCCCTATGAAATCTGTTTTTTTCCCAAATTCCATCTAATTTTTTCCCTCTAAACCCTTCTTTTTTTTTTTCAATTTTATTTTTTCTGTCTTCCTTTTTATTGGTTTGATTAAATTTCAATCACCAAAAAGCATGTCTAAAAGAATGAATGTTAAAAGGTTATTTAGTAATTTATCAACATTTTAACAATAGTATTTTTTCAAATTCTGTTTTAAATTTTTTTGGATTTTGTGTTTTTTTATTTTTTAATTTTTTAATTTAAAACAAATGTATCATTATTACTATTATTATTAGTAGTAGTATTACTACTACTACAGCTATCTCGATATCTATTTTTCACTCAGTGAGTTTATATCTTTTTTTCTCTCTCTCCACAACATCACTATAAAAATATAATCAATAATAATGTATACTATTATATCACACTAAATTAGATCATTGGACTTTTACTTTGTGTAAGCAGCTATGTCTTGTTGTCTTATTTATAATAAATAAATACAGTTAAAAGCTAAAACAAATGTGATAATCACATGAATTCATAAAGCTTTCATAAATCAATCAATCACCATTTTCAAATGTTATCAAATGCAAATTCAATGCCTTTACAATAAAACATCACATTTTTGAAAAATAAAGAGCCACGCAACACATTAGGTTTACTAAATAAATTAAAACATGGATGAAAAAAAAAAAAAAATCTCTTGATTGTTTGATGTTACATAAGAATACTTTAATATATTTTGTAATTTATTTTTTTTTTTTTTTTGTTGTATAATAATCACACACTAATCCATATCAATTGATTTATTAATCTGCCAAATTCTAAAAAATGCCTCATGGTTTTATATATTTCACAGTCGTGACTTTATTGTAAACTTTATCTGATAATTATGCTTTGAGTAAACAAACCTGTCTCATTTTTGTCTCTTTCCCTGATAATGCTTATGATGTCATCCTCTGCTCTTTTGCAGTCTTTACGGAGTGTGTGTGTGTGTGTGTGTGTGTGTGTGTGTGTGGCTGAAGAAAGATGCTCAGCACACACTGTCAGCTTAGCTCAGGTCAATGTCTGTAAATGTATGGAAATGAGCCTGTGATCCCTGCTGAGTTTCTTAATGTGTTCATCATTGACAGTGATGAACAACCCCAGTGCCTCCATAAACTACAGTTTAACAGAGGACACAGTTGGAGGCATAACATGAAAACAAAATCGAGTTGTACAAAACTACTTCTTCCTTTTCTATCTCTCGCTTTCTTGTCCTCTCATGTCCGCTGTTTCTCTCACTCTTTGTCCAGTTTTACAAAGACTACAAAGGATGCCTCTTAGCTTTGAATTTCATCTGCAAATCAATGTTATGGACTCTTTAAAACATCATATACAATATCAAGGTTAGTCATCAGATGTGATTGAACACGTAGATTGCTTTAATCCAGCATGCGCTTATCAATATGCCCGCCAAGTCAGACTCCCATGTCAATATACATCGAGAGCTGCGGCCCGCACTAATCCTTCATCTGACATCAGGGGAGGTGCAGCTTTTAGTCATGTCCAAGTATTACATTTCTCTAAGAATAACCTTATTTAAGTCCCTCAGCCAGAGGTGTCCTGAATTATGAATTGGATAGGAAGAAAGCTTAAGCAAACCTTATGAATCTGACTCTTATGAATCCGCTGAGGTTGTTTGACAGCTTCACATACAGTAAGTTTGACTATTTACACCTGGTATTAAGTGAACTTAAGTTCACCTGGTAATAAGATCAGTCTCTGGGATCACAAGTGGTTTGTAAAATGTATCATAAATGAAAAAAAAAAAAGTACAAAAAAAAAAACAAACATTGTATGTGTGAATGTAAATAAATATTACTGTAAACCTTGTTGTCTTTATTATATTATATTATATTATATTATATTATATTATATTATATTATATTATATTATATTATATTATATTATATTATATTATATTATATT
Organism: Chanodichthys erythropterus; assembly: GCF_024489055.1. Taxonomy (NCBI): domain Eukaryota; kingdom Metazoa; phylum Chordata; class Actinopteri; order Cypriniformes; family Xenocyprididae; genus Chanodichthys; species Chanodichthys erythropterus. The sequence continues at coordinate 18,167,357 of NC_090235.1, forward strand.
ATATTATATTATATTATATTATATTATATTATATTATATTATATTATATTATATTATTATAATATATTATATTATATTCAGTGCTGTCAAAAGATTAATTAAATATATATATATATATATATATATATATATATATATATATATATATATATATATATATATATATATTAAACATTTAATTTAATAAACATTTATTTTAGATGCAATTAATCGTGATTTATCATTTTATAGCACTAATTATATTATATTATATTATATTATATTATATTATATTATATTATATTATATTATATTATATTATATTATATTATATTATATTATATTATATTATATTATATTATATTATATTATATTAATTATATTATATTATATTAAAATAACACTAAAATGAGAATAAGTAAATGTCACTTCAGTGTCTTTGAAAACTTTGTAAAGACTCATGTAAAGACTCATGAGGAACACAAACCTTGGTTTAACTTTGCGCTAGTCAAAGAGCGCTCACCACCATAGGGCCAGACAATTTATCATTTGACGTGTTCCCTGTTGCCATGGATACATTGCCTCCTTGGCATGCAGTGGAGATAAAGCATTGTCATGTCTCTATCCAAGAGAGGTAGATCAAAGAGCAGTAGTTTTACTACATGAATGGATTTTCTCATGGGCATATTACTTTTAAGGTCTCTGGAAGGATGCTTGGCCAAATGTTGCATTTACATGGTCAGAGAGAACTTACAATGAAGGGCTACTGCGTGAGCATAAAGTCAAAAACGGTCCTCGGTTGATGCGGATACTGCTGTTGAATGTCACTGAAGTTGTAATGGATGACTGTACTGTGTTTCCATTGTATAAACAATACAAAGCACACATATAAATATGTATGTATGTATACATAATTACATTTGGATAAATGGATGTGCATACATTTCTCAAGGACATTTATTCTCATTCTGGAACCAAGTTATGTTCACAACTTTATTTTTGTTATTATTATTATTATTATTATTATTATTTTATTGCTATTTAGGTTTAGTTTTTTTTTTTTTTAAGTTTTAGTTTAGTTCTAGTTTTAGTGCTTCAACTTAAACTTATTTATTTTAGTTTTTTTTTTTTTAATTGGTGCTGCTGCTGATTATTGCTGCTGTTGATGATTGTTGTTGATTATTGCTGCTGCTGTTGATTATTGCCGCTGCTGTTGATTTATTGCTGCTGCTGTTGATTTATTGCTGCTGCTGTTGATTTATTGCTGCTGCTGTTGATTTATTGCTGCTGCTGTTGATTATTGCTGCTGCTGCCGCTGTTGATTTTTTGCTGCTTCTGCTGTTGATTTATTGCTGCTGCTATTGATTATTGCTGCTGCTGCTGTTGATTATTGCTGCTGCTGTTGATTTATTGCTGCTGCTGATGATGATTGCTGCTGCTGCTGCTGTTGATTATTGCTGCTGCTGTTGGTTATTGCTGCTGATGATGATTATTGCTGCTGCTGTTGATTTATTGCTGCTGCTGATGATGATTGCTGCTGCTGCTGCTGTTGATTATTGCTGCTGCTATTGATTATTGCTGCTGCTGCTGCTGTTGATGATTGCTGCTGCTGCTGTAGATTATTGCTGCTGCTGTTGATTATTGCCGCTGCCGTTGATTTATTGCTGCTGCTGTTGATTTATTGTTACTGCTGCTGTTGATTTATTGTTACTGCTGCTGTAGATTATTGGTGCTGCTGTTGATTATTGCTGTTGCTATTAATTATTGCTGCTGCTGCTGTTGATTTATTGCTGCTGCTGTTGATTTATTGCTGCTGCTGTTGATTTATTGCTGCTGCTGTTGATTATTGCTGCTGCTGTTGATTTATTGCTTCTACTGCTGCGGCTGCTGTTGATTTATTGCTGCTGCTGTTGATTATTGCTGCTGCTGTTGATTTATTGCTGCTCCTGCTGTTGATTTATTGCTGCTCCTGCTGCGGCTGCTGTTGATTTATTGCTGCTGCTGTTGATTATTGCTGCTGCTGTTGATTTATTGCTGCTCCTGCTGTTGATTTATTGCTGCTCCTGCTGTTGATTTATTGCTGCCGCTGTGGATTTATTGCTGCTGCTGTTGATTATTGCCGCTGCTGTTGATTTATTGCTGCTGCCGTTGATTTATTGCTGCTGCTGTTGATTTATTGTTACTGCTGCTGTTGATTTATTGTTACTGCTGCTGTTGATTTATTGTTACTGCTGCTGTAGATTATTGGTGCTGCTGTTGATTATTGCTGTTGCTATTAATTATTGCTGCTGCTGCTGTTGATTTATTGCTGCTGCTGTTGATTTATTGCTGCTGCTGTTGATTATTGCTGCTGCTGTTGATTATTGCTGCTGCTGTTGATTTATTGCTGCTCCTGCTGCGGCTGCTGTTGATTTATTGCTGCTCCTGCTGCGGCTGCTGTTGATTTATTGCTGCTGCTGTTGATTTATTGCTGCTGCTGTTGATTTATTGCTGCTGCTGTTGATTTATTGCTGCTGCTGTTGATTTATTGCTTCTACTGCTGCGGCTGCTGTTGATTATTGCTGCTGCTGTTGATTTATTGCTTCTACTGCTGCGGCTGCTGTTGATTTATTGCTGCTCCTGCTGCGGCTGCTGTTGATTTATTGCTGCTGCTGTTGATTTATTGCTGCTGCTGTTGATTTATTGCTGCTGCTGTTGATTTATTGCTGCCGCTGTGGATTTATTGCTGCTCCTGCTGCGGCTGCTGTTGATTTATTGCTGCTGCTGTTGATTTATTGCTGCTGCTGTTGATTTATTGCTGCTGCTGTTGATTTATTGCTGCCGCTGTGGATTTATTGCTGCTCCTGCTGCGGCTGCTGTTGATTTATTGCTGCTGCTGTTGATTTATTGCTGCTGCTGTTGATTATTGCTGCTGCTGTTGATTTATTGCTGCCGCTGTGGATTTATTGCTGCTCCTGCTGCGGCTGCTGTTGATTTATTGCTGCTGCTGTTGATTTATTGCTGCTGCTGTTGATTTATTGCTGCTGCTGTTGATTTATTGCTGCCGCTGTGGATTTATTGCTGCTGCTGTTGATTATTGCTGCTGCTGTTGATTTATTGCTGCTGCTGTAGATTATTGCTGCCGCTGTGGATTTATTGCTGCTGCAGCTGTTGATTATTACTGTTGTTTTAGATTATTGCTGCTGCTGATGCTGATGATGATTATTGCTGCTGCTGTTTATTATTGCTGTTGTAGATTATTACTGTTGCTTTTGATTATTGCTGTTGTTATAGATTATTGCTACTGCTGCTGTTGATTATTGCTGCTGCTGCTGCTGTTGATTATTGTTGTTGTAGATTATTGCTGCTGCTGCTGTTGTTTATTGCTGTTATAGATTATTACTGCTGCTGTTGATTATTGTTGTTGGAGATTATTGCTGCTGCTGCAGAGCAAGTACAGGAACTTGCCACTGCCAATACATACAGTGATACTTTGCTGTGCATGTGCAAGACATAATGCTGCTGCACAAATAACATATATATATATATATATAATTACCCATAGTAGATCTAAACAGGTGGAGCTGGGGAAGGTGGAGGGTTTCACAGGAACTCTGAAAGTGCATAGCAAACTGTCATAGTGCAATGCTAACCAGCCATTTAAATGTTGTAAGCAGCAGCTCATTGGCTGATGATGCGACATGGACCAGTCAGTTTGTGCCGAGTAGTTAATGCTGTGAACATCATCAGTTTGCGTAAGGACCCATCAGCCTGCGCCATCTAGAGTTTAATGACAGAACTAGCCATTTTTCCTATTGTTTGTAATTTGCTCCTTTCATTGTTAATAACAAATATAAAATAAAATACCAAAAAAAAACTACATTGATTATATCGTTATTGTGAAATAAAATTTCACATATCGTTAAATAAGATGTTGGTCATATCACCCACCCCTACTATCATGTAATTAATTTGATTTAAAATCTTGCAGTAATTTTAATCTTCTGTCTTCCATCTCTGTGAACTCCATCCTGGCTTCCAGTCGAAGTCTGAGGTCTTTCACTGGGTGTCAGACTGGTGCTGTGAGCTGAGTCAGCAAGATCCCTGTGCTGCTGATTTATTCATGGCGACCACTTTCCACAATAACTGTGTTTAAGCAGCAAGAGCAGCTCGTCTGGATGTCGGGTCCAATGGATGACTGGGGTTCTCCGGAGTGTGCGGAGATCAGAACCTTTTTCATGCCACATCAGCTATTGTGTGCAGAGATATATAGATCTTGGAAAGCGAGCATCTGCGCTCCGACGGATGTCCAGGCCCTGCTCTGGCTCTGTGGGTATGCAGGTTGATGTTTCCTGAATAATTCATGAGCCACTCAGCATTTTAAGTGCTCTTTATTGAATTGCACAGGCCTACGATTTACCGACATCACTGGCTGAGAAAATTGCATGTTGCATGTAAAGGAATAGTAAACGGAGACCCAAGAAAATGTAGGTTGCTTATTTTGCGAGTGCACTTGACTGTATCCATGTACGTGACATCCGGAGAAAATAGCGAGGCTGAACCAAAAGTTTAGAAAGACCACAGAAGCTTTATGAGGATTAGATTTTTACCTTGATTGTTCATTAAAAAAAATAAATAAATAAATAAATAAATATTATGTTGTTTATATCTTCGCAAAATGTAAACTATGTTATTGCACAGCTCTTTATTTAAAGTTGGATATGTAAGTATGTCCAACTTTATCAGCATAGCAAATCTCAACTGCTTGTTTGTGTTACGCTCAGGCTTGGACAAAATGACCAGAACTGAGGTAAAACGAGAACAAAAAGGTTTATTTGCAGATATGGCTGGAACTCAATGCATAAACAGGTAAGAAATGATATTGAGACCGTTAGCAGATGCGATAGACTTATATTGTTGACTTTGAGTCTTTGGGGAAAAGCTGCTATAGATATTTTTAATATTATCTCATAATTTGGCAGCAGGTGTATTAGGCTGCTGTCACTTTAAGAACTGACACATTATACTGTTATACATTCATTTTCTTTCTCAATGGTTTGCGTTCATTTAAAACATAACTGCTAGTGTTTAAATAAATACTCACCAAGACCGGCATTTTGATATTATTTTGTATGTATTTCACTGTTTAAGCGCAATAAGCAGCAAAAAAGAACTCGATTTAGTACTGAGTGGCAGCTTTATGTGCGCGCACTTTGGGTGTGAGCACAAAATCTGCGGGAATGAGTAAAACTGCAATCACACAAAATTCAAGCCCTGTATGAATTTTATACACTACAAACAGAATAGTTGGAGCACACACACACAAACACGAGGGGACAACGTTGAGACGAGGATTGAAATACGACTTGGATGAGGTTCTTTTTTCAAGAAATCAGGACAAAATACTGATTAAGAAATCAACTTCTTTTTTCTTTCAGTGCTATTGCCTGTCATGCACCAACTGTTATTTCCCTGTTATTTCATGCATCATCAAAAACCTATTGTGTGTTCATATGTACCCAGTTTCTATTACTTAGAAATTTTCTTCACCTCACAAGCTGCTTGGCAACAAGCAAGTAAGTTCTGTGATGCACAAAAAACATTTCAGCATGATGACTGATTTTCATATGTGCTTCATAATTATCTGTTACATCAACCATGCAATCTCACCACTTTTAGTAATTTTACCCTTTTTGTCTTTCATTACTGTGCATGTATTGTGAAATATTGAATGGTCACAAGTATTCAAAACATTTATGCATTGAGTCAGTACAAAAAAGTTTACTAGGTCATATAGAAATTAAATATAACTTTCATGGTTTTTATTACCAGATTGATCAGGCTATCAATTTTAATTTGTCAGAATGGCTGAGGTCCAGTGCTGTCATTGGCAAATGAATGGGTAAAAAGCTGGTAAAGTAATAAAGATTCCTGAGCAGGCAATATACATTTTGTATTTGCTAGAATCTATGAAGAGGACAAATCATGTAACGGGACAATCAGAGACAGATGGAGCCCTCAATATTCAGTTGAAATCAATGAATAGTTTCATTTCAGACAAATAATTGAAATGTATGACAAAAATAATCATGTTTATGTGAAAAGCATTAATTAATCATCAATTTTTATGGGTTAACACAAGCTTCAGATGAAAAAAACACACCCCTGTGGACAAAATGGAGGGAAACTACTTTTTTGTTGTCAGAAATGATAGCTATTACAGATATGATTTTATATTGCTTTATCACAGCTCTTGTTGATGGAATTGTACCATTTGGGGGAGTTAACTTGGTGTTTTGCTTATTTTCTTTGGCATTTTAGTTTTCACAAAATTAATAAATAGACCTGTCAGGCATAATTTTCATTTGAATAGGGACAGAAAATTGACTGACAGAGTTTCCAGGAAGTCAACATTGTGGCTGATCAGATCAGCAGTCATTTACTGCCTGACTATGAACACTGTGTTATTGAGTTGATGATGAGATTCCCCAAAGGCCTGAGATTAGCTGAAGTGAGAATGTTCTCTGTTGGGATTTTAGGAAATTCACGTGATTAACTTGGATTGAATGACCTTAGTGCCACAGGCATCTCAGATAAGACGCAAAGTTCAAACCTAAAGAGGACAGTAAATCAATCGCACATCCCTCTTCCTGCACACATGACACTTATGTCTGATGCTAAGAGGCGGCTTGATTAGATGCTCAGCATTGATGTTTGGTTAACATATGATAATGAGCTTTGCCGAAAAGAAAAGAAGCATTAAATGTGGATTGAAATGAGAGTACTTGAGTTTAATTTCTCAGCAATACCTCTCTATTGGACCTGCACGCGAAGACTTTATTTGAATCAGCAGATGAACAGTGTATGATATCCAGAATGACCTCATTTTGTCTCGGCACTCTTACTTTTTTCCTGTTACGCTACTCTTCCCTTCAAAGTTTGGGGTCAGTAAGATTTATTTATTTATTTATTTTTTTATTTTTTTTAAAGAAATTAACTTTTATTCAGCAAGGAGGCATTAAATTGATCAAAAGTGACAATAAAGACATTTGAAATGTTACAAAAGATTTCTATTTCAAATTTCTTAAGGATCATGTGACACTGAAGACTGGAGTAATGATGCTGAAAATTTAGCTTTGATCACAGCAATAAATTACATTTTACTATATATTCAAATAGAAAATGGTTATTTTTCACAATTTTTTACTGTATGTTCGATCAAATAAATTCAGCCTTGGTGAGCAGAAGAAACTTCTTTAAAAAGTATTCATTAATCTGACCGATCCCAAACTTTTGAAGAGTAGTGTAAACTGTTGTCATCTTCCTTCAAAGTGATTAATCTCATCGTTCCGTCCTTGTTTTCTACCTTTGGTCAAAACTATCTTACACCAAGCGTGTTAAACTGTGTTTGCCATTTACAGCCACAAGATGCCAAAATTGTATCTCTACATCATCCATCATGTTCAGAAGTGTCTCCTGTATTCCGTACTGGAACGATAATTTAGAGAATTAGAGTTACATGTAAATGTGGTTGTCACTCACAAAACTTTTCAGTGTGTATGTGGTCATTTTATTTCAGTTTTTGGTTGTTTGAAACTATTTTTTTTTTTGTGCCAAATATTGCAAAACTCTCATATAGTAACCCTACGGCACTTAGCAGTGGCCAAAAAAGACTTTAAAATAACTTTTGGGCCAATTCCTCAATGCAAGCTCAGAGATGATAATTTGGATCAAATATAATTACAACTTTAGTGCATATCAGCAGGGAATTATGGGTGGTAGGAGAAAAACAGACATTTCTGATTTATACAGCAATAAACTCACAGACTAGTACTGTATAAATACTGAAATTACATCCCCATCTAAAACACTGATGTCCAAATAAGACTTTAGACACCATTAAAGGGTTAGTTCAACTAAAATGAGTTATAAAAAAACCTACAACATGGAAACTGGTGTTGCCAAATTCAGATGTTATCTTTTCCACCATCACATAATTTTCCTGTGCAGTGAAAAAGTTTATACATTCGGTAAAATGATTTAAAGGGTTAGATTACGCAAAAAATGAAAAGTATCCCATAATTTACTCAAAATCAAGCCATCCTAGGTGTATATGATTTTCTAACTCAGATTCAACACAATCTGAGTTATATTAAACAATATCCTGGCTCTTCCAAATTATAAACATGGATATTTTTCTTACAAAAACACATTGCTTTACTTCAGAAGGCCTTTTTTAACCCCATGGAGTTGTATGGATTACTTCTATGATGGATGGATGAATGGATGCATTTTTTTGGGCTTCAAAATTTTATGCTTCACTCCCTTTATAAAACTTGGAAGAGCCAGGATATTTTTAAATATAACTCTGTTTGTATTTGGCTGAAAGAAGAAAGTCATATACTGTACACCTAGGATGGCTTGATGTTGAGTAAATTATGGGATACTTTTCATTTTTTGCGTAATCTAACCCTTTAAATCATTTTACCGAATGTATAAACTTTGTGACTGCACAGGAAAATTATGTGATGGTGGAAAAGATAACATCTGAATTTGGCAACACCAATTTCCATGTTGTAGGTTACAGTATACAAGATCATTTTCAGTTGTTTGGATGGAAGCCGGCTTTATATTCCTTTATTCAAGTAAAAACCACCCACATGAAATTTGCTCATCCTTGCCTTGTTTGACATTTTGAAAAAATACGCTATGAAACTTGTCAAATAAATTTGCATGTGATTACTTTGAAAGACCGGAGAACAATATAAAGACAAAGGCGAGGGGAAGTTCACAGACCAGCCTGTGATGGCTTTTACACAAACAGCATTTGTCTTTCTTTGTTCTGCTGTATTTTCTTGTGTTGTTGTTAAAGGGCGTGACATGCGTGCCGTAACTGGATTTGATTCTAATTCGTTCACATATAATACCCCAAGGCTCTTTTTTTTCTTCTTTTTTTTTAATGCTTTTGCACTTACAGTCCAGATTACAGCAGGTTCTCATCACGTCATCTCATTAAAACACCACCACATTCAAACCACTGTGCATAAACAAAGGTGTGTTTGCCTGCTAAGTGAGACATGGCAGCCATTGTTAAAACCATAAAATGTTACAAGGGAACTGAATCTGGGGATAAGCATATATATATATATATATATTCTCTTGCTTAAGTTTAATTGTTTGCTTTGCGTAGATCGATACCCTTTTGTTTTTATTTGAGAAACTCATGAGGCCTTTGTATTGTGAAATTAAAATGTAAAAAGAAAATGCTTGAATTAATAATAAGCTTAAATAACTGTTTGCATTCATCAAATTTGTAAGATTTATTTTTATTTACCTATTGTTATCATTCATTTTTATAATTTCAAAAGTTTTCATATTTTTAAAGAATTATTTTTAATCACTTTTAGTCACACAACAATTGAAGTGAACTTACTTTAATAGTTCTGCAGGTGCTACAAACAAATTTGTACAGATATTCCGTACCATCTCTCAATTAAAACGATAATGGGTCTTAAATGCTATATTAATTACACATGAATTAGAAAAATGCTGTTAAAATGCTTTGACATTTTAGTTGCATGAATGAATGTGGTTGACCAATCAGCGTCTCTCCATGGATGCTATTTCCAGCACATGGTAAAAATTAATTTGAAGCTCACTTCCATCTTTGAAGATTACATGATCAATAATATTTTCAGGCTTTCGATTTTTTTTTTTTTTTTTTTTTTTATGTAATTAATTAATCAGTGGAACCTCCTGTGAGTGGCATTTTTAATTAGTTACGTCGTCTTCAATTATTTTCAGGTTGTTCGATGACATCTTAGTCATCCTCAAGTCTTCTAACCGCACATGAGCCATAGTGCTTTAGATTGGGTTCTGCCTTTCATGACCCTCATTACTGCAGTTAGCATTAATGAACATGACCCAGTATCATAATTAAAAACATAAGATTTTGCATGTCTTTCCAAACTCGTTTCCTCTTGACAATTTCTTTAAAGCCCCACACTCCATTTTGTCAATGATGCATGTACACGTCAACAGAAATGTCAATATCTTAAGTTATTAGCTGAAATGTGATTCATGTACTTATGAAAGTCAGCATGTTTGCAACCCGTTTAACTCACGTAATCTAGCAATCAAGCATGTTTCCAAGCGAATCCGCATTTTCATCAAGAAAAAAAGATATACGTGTAGAGTGGGGCTTTTTCCTTATACATAATATTTTGGTTCAATATCGGTTACTAATACTAGAGATTTATTTTTTTAAGTATTGGCATTAGCTGATATTGTATATTTAATTGTGCATGCATATTTGAGTGTGAGCAAAAACAAGTCGTTTTTGTGTGTGTCCCTTTAAATGCAAATGAGCTGCTGCTCCCGGCCCCCTTTCCAGAAGAGAAAATGGCGGACAGCGTACAACTCGCTGAGGGCGGAAACTATTGTAATGCAGTGCTGTCAGTCAGTGGCTGTGGGCGGGGCCTGATCAGTGTGACATCACACTGCTCAGAGAGTCTAGTGAGACTGCTTTGGTTTAATGGGGATTAAAAAAAGGAGTGGGTGGATTTTTATCATTGTAGGGTGGTTGTGTTCACACACTCCCAACACACATTTATGTCCAAACACCATGTAAAAGTGGATTTTGGATAATAGGTGGATTTTGCATAATAGTTGCCCTTTAATATCTGTTATTTGAAAATGGCTTATTGGTATCATTATTTTTTATATCAGTGCATGTCTGTTTTTTTCACAATTGTATCATGCACGATATGGCCGTGAACACGTGTGAAGAAAGTAAATAGGTTCGATTGTGATTTCATGTTGAGATCAGAGAGAACACGAAACAGCCCCTCAGGGTTAGATTTATCAAAGCTGTCCATGAACTCAATGTTGTTTACATTTGTATTTTTAGTGCTGCTATTAATGCAGGAATCAGGAGGTTAGACATAGACTGAAAGAAAACCTTTATGTGAACCACCTTTCAAAGCGAACCACAAACCGTTCCTGTGATAGCAATGCTGATAAATGGATGGGTTTACTTTGAAGCTGTCATGTTAAGGGGAGCGGACACCTGGTTATCTTGATCAGAGCCTCGAGGTCATGCGCTCTGGCCTGCGTCTGGAGTCACGAGTGATGGCGATTCTGTGTGACATGACACATCTTTGACATTTAATTTCACCCATCAGATAATAGCTAAGAGGTGGATGGTAGATCATTTGTGTCACTTTGGAATAAATCTGTAGAGAATGTGGGTTTTGTAGGATAAAAACGAAGGTTTCAGCCACTGAAACAGTGAACAATTGAGCTAAATATGGCTCTGCCGTATTTTGTTGGACAAAATGGTTTGATTTATCTTCTATGCATATTCTTAAAAAGATCCACTTTGAGTGTTTTTCCATGTTGCTCAGTCTCCCGTGCTGAAATTCGCCACAGCTGTTGTGATTTTTTTCAGTCTTTCAAAGCTTTTGTGTGAGTAAATACATCACACTTTAGTACTCCGACTATATGTAACTCATGTTCCTTCAGAATATTATGACACTCTCAAAAATGCAAAGCAATGATGCACATAAATTATTCATTTAAATCATGGTTTTATCAAGAGGAAAGGGAAAAACCTAGATAGATACTGGTGAGTTTTATGTTTGTGGACAATAAATGAGCTGGCATTTGTACCAAACCTTGGCTGTGCTGTTTTTAAAGAGTTGTGAGTCATCCTTCTGTACAACTAAAAATAGATTCAATCATTTGGCAGCTCTGGACTTTGGATCATTTAAAAAAGAAAAGTAACCTCTATGGGTATCGTCTTAAAAAAAATAACTTTTTAATATTTTGTATGCAGTACTGGCCAAAAGGAAAATTGACATCTTCACATGTTAACACAAAAATGTGTTAAAGGTGACCTATTATGCCCCCTTTTTACAAGATGCAATATACAGTAAGTCTCAGAATGTGTCCCCAGATTGTGTCTGTGTAATTTCAGCTCAAAATACCCTATGGATTTTTTATTACGTTTTAACTGCCTATATTTGGGTGTGAGAAAAAAATGCACTGATTTGGTGTGTGTACCTTTAAATGCAAATGAGCTCTCCCCGCCCCCAATCTTGCGATTCCATTACAGTGAGGCATAAACAATACAGGAGAATCTCACACAGCGAATATAACTCTTAAAATGTATCATTACAAACTGTTTGTGATGCAGCATATCAGATCATGTAGGTATGGCATGTATTTTGTGGATGTTTGCTAACATTTGATTCTGAATGAGTGCTGCACGGCTAACATGGCTAAAGCTACACACCATTGGAGAGACTCAATATGAATGAAGATGCGTTTATGAATTATACAGACTGCAAGTGCTTTCGGGTTAAAAATGAAAATAATGATATGGCTCTTTGAATACAGTAAGAAACAATAGTAAATTTAGCCACATTTAACAGCAACAAGCTAATGAAACACATGACGTGACGGGTCATTTTTTTTTGTTTTTTGTCCAAAGACCTTAATAATAATAAAAAACAAAGATATGACATTCAAAGTATGTAAGGTAGTACAACTAGATGTCTTTTATTGAATCCAAAAGGTTTTAATAATATTTTGCTACATTTAAAGGTATTTTAAAGATTTTGAAGTGTCAAAAGGTCATTCGGTTTAACCGTCCAAAGGCCAATACAGCCATTTCATCCGTGATTAAAATATCTTAAAATGTAATAAATGTATATATTTCTTATTCTGGCATGATTTTATAACATCATGAATCAGCATAGTGCAAAGTGATATTAAAATTATGTGTAGAAGTTGTTGCTTTGTTATGAGAAAAAATGTCATTCGGAGTAACCAATATAAAGGGACCATTTTGGATCAATTCATGTGGTTGATATCATGTGACAGGATGTGACATCATTCAGACACCTGCAAAGGACCACATGGTCATGAAGCAAAGTAACTAACTCTCTTTTAACTATTTGAAAAATTAATGTTTTCTTAGTTGATCATACGCATGTCCCGCAACATCAGGCCATTTTGTAAGTATATTGCATAGTTGTTCCTGGAATCAACTGTTTTATTTTTGATAAAGTAATGAAACATGCCAAACTGTACAGACATAATTTTAGTCATACCAATAAATTATGCATGCAGTGCATGCAAAAACAAGTGAGAACTGACTAAATATTAATAACTATGTTGTAGTTAATGTATGCTTTTTGTTTATGCATTTTTTTGAATAGTAAAATAAAATCTGTAGCTGTAGTTTGCTTTTTTTATAAATAATTTTGTGAGATGAATACCTTAACCAAGTTTAGTGTTTTGTTTTCACAAAATATTGATATCATTTCAATATTTTCCTTATATTTTGATGGTTTTATCAAACTTGTAGGGTTATTAAAAACAAAAAAGCAAGGTGATGATGCACATAAATGAATCATTTAAATCATGGTCTTGTCAAGAGGAAAGGGAAAAACCTAGATAGATACTGATGAGTTTTATGTTGGTGGACAAGAAATACAATCACTTATTAATATTTTGTTGGTTCTCTCTTGTTTTTGCATGTGTTCATAATTTATTTGTGTGACAAAAAATTATGACCACAGACTCCACACAAATTAAGTATTTTCCTCATATTTTGATGGTTTAATTGAATTTGTAGGGTCATTAAAATCAAATGTCCCCTCCGGACATGAAAAGATGAAGTTAATATGACTAAATAAGCTGACTGTTGAACTGTGAATTCTTTTCTTTAAAATTCTCAGAAAGTCATTTTCACGTTCAATCATCTGGCAGCACCTCACTTTGAGGCAAATTATTACACAGGAGAAACATATCTCCAAACAAAAAGCACGTAATCCTCTTTATTCGGCTCTTTAAAAGTGAGTCTTCTGCAGGGATAATGCATTAGGTCAGGTTTGACACAGTCAGTATACAGCTTTGCTGGTGTTTTTTCTGGCTCTGCCTGCATGAGACTGGCCTCATGCACCCTCTGTAATTTTAGAGCTTTTCATGGACTGAGATGGTGAACAATGATGAAAAGCCACAGTGGTTTGCCTCTCTCCACATCACCTCTTACTTTTATATTTTCTCATGGGTTATATCAGGTGTTTGAAGATGAAGTGCACATAAAGGATGTGTTGTACTTTAATTTTATAGTAATTATATTAGGTTCTGTCTGAATAAATTGAAAACAACTCATGCATCAGATAAACAGTATCTTGCTTAATCAAGTAAGGATATCTTAAAGGCAAAAATGAAAGTTCCAATCCAAACCCATATGACTTCCTCTTTTCCTTGGATCAGAAGCGGCGAGTTTTTAAGAATATCCTTTTTCAATTTCTTTTTCATTGAAATGAAAGTGAATGGAGAGCGTGCCTGTCAAAATGATGGGAAAAAAAGCACCATTAAAGTAGTTCAAAAAATCCACCTTTTGTGTTCCACAGAGGAAAGAAAGTTGGGTTTAAAATAAACGACAACAGAATGTTAATTTGAGAGCGAACTATTCCTTTAATTTAGGTTTAGGAAGCTGTTGAAATCCATTAAATTGAAATAAATCCACACAAAAAGTATTCTCGTCTTTTCATAACATTAAGGTTGAAGCACTGCAGTCACATAACTGTTTTAATGATGTCTTTAGTACCTTTCTGGACCTTGAAAGTGTTGATTTTATTGCTGTCTATAGTCATACACCTCTTGGATTTCATCAAAGATATCTTAATTTGCGTTCTGAAGATGAACGAAGGTCTTACAGGTGTGGAACGACATGAGGGTGAGTAATTAATGACAGAATTTTCATTTTTGGGTGAACTAACCCTTTAAACTAACCTAATGTTTATTATTATTACTAATATTATTAATATATAATTTTATTAATGATGTAAATGTATTAATTAATAATGAAGTATTAAAAAAATATATGATTAGCTAGTCATGGCAACATGTTTACGTTACTTTTAATAATCAAAATAATTTAATACATTTAAACTTTAAGTTATATGAGATTCAACTCAATTTTTATTAATAATAATAATAATAATAATAGCGCCTTTAAAAGTAGCATCTCAAAGTGCTTCACAGAAAGAAAAAAAAGCATACAATTATACAAACATTACTTTAAAATAAGTGAGATAAAATAAAAAAAATAAATAAAAATAAACACACCAAATAAGAACATACTATCAAAAACAAGTAAATTAAAATTCAATTTCAATACAATCAAGTAAAAGCTACCCTAAAGAAATAAGCTTTAAGGGAAGATTTAAAAACACTAAGGGATTCTGCTTGCCTAATCCGAGCAGGCAAGGAATTCCAAAGTCTTGGAGCCACTGAAGAAAATGCCCTTTCACCCATAGATTTTAAACAGGTATGTGGGACGATTAAAAGGCCAGTTTCAGAAGAGCGGAAAGCACGCACAGGTGTGTAGGGGGCTAAAAGCTCAGTAAGATAGTGAGGAGCCGAACCGTTCAAAGCTTCGTAGGTAAGCATGAGAACTTTAAAATCCACCCGAAATCTGACAGGGAGCCAATGTAAAGACTCCAAGACTGGACTGATGTGATCCCTTGTCCTGGTTCCAGACAGGATTCGGGCGGTTGAATTTTGAACCAGCTGTAATTTATTTAGGGTAGCATGTGAGACACCGACCAGCAAAGCATTACAATAATCAATGCGAGAAAACACAAAGATATTGATCAGCTTTTCAGCCACCGGGTCTGACAGCTCAGGATGCAATTTGGCAATGTTTTATAGATGAAAAAATGATGTCTTGACAGTGTTCTGAACATGGGGAACAAATGTTAAATGTGCATCAAATATCACCCCTAAATTCCTTAATTTTGTTTGAAATTCCAGTGTAGAGCCATCCACACTTAAAGTTAAAGAGACTTCATTTTTGAAGTCAGTTTAATATAATTTAAGTATATATTATTCAAAATATTTAATATAATATTTTAATATAATTTAATTTAACTTGTAAAGGCAATTTGATTATACTTGGAAACTGAATGTAAGTTTTTAGTTGAAATAGGTGGCTTTTTTACAGTGTGGAAAAACACCTTTGTACATCCCTGAGATGCTCTATGTCGAGATCAGGGACCTGCGGTCTAAATCATTGGTGTTAAAATGTCTGTCCCTCACCTTTAAACCCATGCATGTAGCACCTCAGGCCACAGTCTCGTGAGAATAATTGTAGTTTTATCAAGGTGTCTCACAGCCAGCTCAATGCCACTCATTCTGACAGCTAAACCATTGGCTCACAATCCCCTTATTTGTCTTCCTCTGACAGTCTGAGAGCACTTTCAGTGAATGTTTTATTTCACAGAATGAATAGTTATAGAGTTTGAACCCATATAATGGGATTTAATAGTTTAAAACCTAGGATCAGATAACTAATTATTATACAGCATAATTTATTCAGCTGTCCTTGATAAAAACAATCATTCAAAGTCAAGGTGGACAGACTTTGATAGAACAGAGTAACTGAGTAATATCATTTTCAAAATGATCTGAAATATACTTTATGCTTGCAATACAACTATTGTGAATTCTGTTTGAAAAACAGTAGTCAGTTGAGCTCTTTTTACATTAGAGCCAGTGTTTTGTGCCTTTCAACACATTCTGGCAAGGTAAAAAGTCTTCTTTTTCACACATCTCCTTTACTTGCCCTGCTCCAAGCTGCAGGTCTTTGAAAACCTTGCGAACAAAAAAATAAAATAAAAAGAACTTTAAAGCAAATACCCATGGAATGGTGGCTTTCTGAGAGAATATAGGTAAAATAAATGTAGGCTGAGATTTTTTTTAACTCGACTCCAGATAGAATAGTCAGAAATGCATCTGTTTTACTCTAAGAAAACAGACCATTTTTCCTGTTTTAAAACAGTTCCTTTTTAATGTAATTTTACTTTGCACTCCATACTTGCAGTTACGCCTGGAGACTAGTTTCCGTCTTGTTTGTCATTGACTTGCATCAGACTGGAAAACGAGGCTTTTTTCTTTCCACACAGATGCTGAGGGACCTACATAAATTCAATTTTGTGCTAATCTTTTTGATTTGACAAATATGCCTTTCGGTTAAAAAAAAAAAAAAAAAAAAAAAAAACTCCAATCAAGAAACATTTGCTACAAATTTTAATTGCACTTTACAGTTTCTAGAACAATTCCGTCATATTGCAGCATGCAGAGAACGGTGCGAAAGACCACAGAATGCTGCACAAATCCTCAAATTATCCGCCCAAACTCAGCGAGACAGTCTTAAAGTCAAGTGTTAACCTTACATGACCAGAGGAAGAACAAAAAAGAGCATTTTAGAATTGTTGGGGTTTGATGTTCATTTTTTCACCCCACACTGTGAGCACAGCACAGATATATTCTTCCTTTGAAATGTTTTTGACCAAGTTTCCTTCACAAGAAACGTTGAGGTCAGTGCTCGTCTTTCTATCTAGAGTCTATCTCGTATTCCTTTTCAAATGTGCTGTGTAAATCCCTGACCCATATCTCATTCCCTTTCACACGCGTCTGTAGGATAATCAATGAATATGAATGCATATGGCAATAAATGAATGAATAAGTTAATTAACAAATAGTCATTTCATGAAAGAATGACTGGGTGTTTTCAATGTGATGAAACAGTACATGGCACAACACACGCTTTTACATGAGTAATTGAAAAGTGTTATTAAAAGTGGCAATAATTGTTTGTAATCAATGTTTTTGTATTCTGTGAAAACAACAACAACAACAACAACAAAATGAGTACAAACACTTATTTACATGACAAAACTTTGGTGTCTTTCTGTATAACAGCATCTGGATTGGTCCAAATGATGTTAAAATTTTTACAGAATATAAGATTAGGTCTCTAAAACATAATTATGTAGATGGCACTGACTTCATCGGTGGAATTATTCAATTTTCATGCTGTGATCAAGACAGATGGCTTACAACAGCCTTTAATCAATATCCTTCATTTATAATAGAACGTCTTTCAAGAATATGTGATAATAGTTTTATGGTTGATTGTCTTTGCCTGAATAAATGACCAGTGCGGTTCTTTACCTTCAGACAACAAGTCAAGCCTCATTGGCTGGTTTTGCTGGATATGAAAATGATTTAAGTTCTGTGAATAATCCCTCAACACAATTTGGGAGTTCAAATAGTGGGACTGAGAAATCACATTGCTATGTGTTTGTGACGTTATGTATTCTGTATGTCTCTGCCCTCAGTCATTAGATGTGGAGCATTAAGCCCAAAGCATACACTTTTTACATGTACGTGAGGGTCAGTGTACAGTGCGCTTGGTGCGAATTTCATCAGAAGATACTTTGCATATGCAGGTCGCACATGCACATTTGTTGTTGTTGTTGTTGTTGTTGCAGTAATTAGTTCATCCACAAGGTGGCAACCGTGTCCTGAGGGTGTCGATTCACAAGGTAGTCGAAGAAAACCTGCATAAACAGAACAGACCAGAACGCATGCAAGCTACAGCGACGATGGAGGCCTACATAGATGACAGATTGTGTGAAGAGGTTAAAAAGTACCTAATTTGCACAACTCTAGCATGAAAGAATACAAATATATTTACATGGGTTGTAACTCGTGGTGAGAGATTGCTCAAAACTGTGTATGCATCGAAAGCTTGTGTACGTGCACGACTTGAGTGAATTATACTTTGCAAGGCTGTGCGTTTGATTGTGTGCATAAAAAAAAAAAAAAAAAAAAAAAAAAAAAAAAGTATACCCAGGGCTTTAGCATTAAAATTGACGTAGAATAAGGTCTAATTTGATTAATTATAGACATAATGGGTCTCATTCATGAAACATTGGTAAATATACGAGTAAATATGTGAGTGATTTGCGCGTAAAGAGACCTTCCCGAAAACTCTTCTTCTGATTCACAAAATGAAGAGAATGAAAGGATTTTGGCCATTTGGGGCCATTAGTTTGCCCAGCCCTATTGAAATCAATTAATTATTTGATTAAAGTGCTCCGTTTACAGATGCTATTACTGGCTCTCACAATAAAAGTAAAAAGAAAAAACGTATGTAAATACTATATAATATTTTTTCAAAATGCTGTGTAAATATGTACCTTATTAAGGTGAATTAAAATGCAGCCTTATTAATGAGCAAAACGTTCGGATGTTAAATGCACTATTTATACGCGTGGCTGGGAGCAGGTGTAGATTTCTTTCGTACCAACTAACATTTGGAAAATACGAACATTTTAATGAATCCGAAAATTTATGCCAGAACCACTTCACACACGATTTACACAAAAATTCGTTCTGCTCGTGTTTCATGAATGAGACCCAATGATTTTTATACTCAACAAACTGTTTATTCTCTCCCCTAACCCTAAACCTACCCATCACAGAAAACTTTATGTATTTTTACATTTTCAAAAAACATTACATTACTTGAATGTCATGACAAGGATTTCAGATATTGCCATTTTTGTGGGGACATTCTGTCCCCTTAACATAGGGTTTACAAGGACCACACACACACACACACTCACACACACACACACACACACACACACACACACACACACACACACACACACACACACACACACACACACACACACACACACACACACACACACACACACACACAAACCAAGTATATATATATATATATATATATATATATATATATATATATATATATATATATATATATATATATATATATATATATATATATATATATATATATATATATATATATATATATATATATATATATATATATATATACTATATATACTTGGTTTGTGTGTGTGTGTGTGTGTGTTCTCACTTGGTTTGGTGCGTATTCTTGGTAATGTTACCACTGCGTTTCTGAGCACCTGTATTCTTGTTCCAGTGTTTCATGTTCTCTGCCTGTGTTCTTGGATTCTTTCTAGTTTGGAATGCTGTGTGTATTTGACCATGTGCCTTTTTTGACTACTCTTATGGATTGTCCTAAATAAATGCTGCATGTGGATCTTCACTCAAGTTTTGGAGCAGTGTGTTCATAACAAATATAAGTATATATATATGTCTCTCTCTCTCTCTGTCTCTCTCTCTCTGTGTGTATAATAATATTATTATTAGTAGTAAAAGCGTATCTTTTCAGTCTAGTTAATTATTACACTTGTCATTCCAATTCCACTTCCTGTGGAACAGGGTCAATTAAATTCAAATTACAACTCATGAATGCACAGAAACCACCTGCTAAATGCTAGAATTTTTCCCAACCCTGGTAACCTCTGAACCAAGGTCAGTCCCATTGTTTAGTGACCTCAGGTGTCTAAAAGCCAGAAAGGGCATGTGAACACACAAAAAAAGATCTACAACACGTGTAGAAGCTGTTGTGAGAGGCAAAGTCGAAGTGGGCCAGGATGTGTGCGTGCTGTGTGACCTGAATTGCACTTAACGCTTCGATTGATTAAATCCTGGAAGCTGCTGAAACTCCTCTGCGGAACGGAAGGTGCTCTTTCAATCACCCCGTGAATTTCGTCATGCTTTGTGTATCGAGCCTCAACCACAAGAGACGCACATGGATGGAATTACTAAGGCACCTGGGGAATGTTCACAACAGAAGGGGGAGAACCGAGTTCACTCCGATCACCCAGACAGGTTTGATTCCTTCATTAAACGCACTCAAGTGAATTATGAGCAATTACGGTCATAGAGGTAAGTAGAAAGCGCATATGGAAGCATGTGGCCTTTCTCATGTTTTGGCACTCCCTGTAAACAACGGCTGGTCTTTGCTGGAGATTTCTTGAACTCGCAGCCTTCTTTCTCGGTTCCAGAAACAGTGTCTAAATTAGGGTGAGGATATTATATTAAACTGTATGAGTTTGATCTTCATTTCACCTTAATTAAAGCATGGCTTTTGGCTCTTTGCTGCCGTTGTGATAAGAGGAGGAGAACGCTGTGACTCCACTCATTTCCCTGCAGTTCTGTGTAAGAAGGCCAGACCTGGATTAGAGGTGGATGACAATTAGACAGTAAGACGGCAGGAGTTTCAGATCAAGGGGCAAGTGATAATAATGATACTGGCTGCAGAAACTGGGGAAATCTCTAAACAATAAGGAATTGGCATAGCAGATTTACATGTACGACAATTTCATGACAGTCATGGTCAAAAACGGAATTTTAACACATATATTTACTGAAGGTCTTCGTCTTTTAATTAATACATTTCTATCATGACAACTCTGGAAAGAGTTTAGCATGGTAATGGATATGACAATGTTAATGTATTTGGTCTTGGCGGAATAGAACTGCTATGCTGCTGCTGCCAATATTGCTTCTGCTGTTGATTATTGCTGCTCCAGAGCAAGTACAGAGACTTGCCAATCCATATAGGCTACACGCTGCTGTTAGCGAGTAAGACATGCTGCTGCTGCACAAAAAGCATATGAAATTACTAGGGCTGTCAATCGATTAAAAATTTTAATCTAATTAATTACATACTCTTTGATTAATTAATCTAAATCAATCGCATAAATAATTTTTGCTGTGAAAGTATTAAATATTTCAATTCAAATGAATCAATGCAGGGTTTTTCCTGGGTCAAAAATGGTCTTCGGTGGTGACAGACATGGTCATCCACACAGACAGTACAAAGTGCCCTACCCATGTGATCTGCGAGCCCGATACTGACAATAAAGTACCAG
The DNA here is from genome assembly GCF_024489055.1 of Chanodichthys erythropterus. Lineage (NCBI taxonomy): Eukaryota > Metazoa > Chordata > Actinopteri > Cypriniformes > Xenocyprididae > Chanodichthys > Chanodichthys erythropterus. The sequence continues at coordinate 18,188,962 of NC_090235.1, forward strand.
TCACTCTCACTGTAATTCTTTCTTGCCCTCTTTGCAAAAAAAAAAAAAAAGTGATTTTATAGCTTTATAAGAGAAGATGCTTTTTTTGCTAAACCTGAAAAGTATTAAAAAGTAGCATTTTATATTAACTAATAATATAATTTTCTACCATATACAATTGATACACATTGTCAAATAACCTTAAAATATTGTGGATTATTAAGGCTAATTTTACTAACCACTTTTGCTAAATGGGGTAAGCACACTTATGTTCTCATTTCAGAGTTGTTCGAGTAAATGATTCATTATAGACCGTGTGGACAGATCAGTTGTTGTCATGATTCATTAAAATGAATCTGTTCAAATGAGTCATTAGGTCGCAAGTTGGACATTAGCGGATGTTGACGCATTGCGTGCGAATCGCGACTGTTATTAGGACATCGCAAAAGATTTGTCAAGACAGAAAACACTTCACCACTGGATAGGATTTTCTTTTTGTTTACTGAAAGTGTGGTTTATGTCAGCTGCACGTGCAGGGCGCCTGTCAGAGAAGATGAGGTGACGTTCTTTTGAGCTCTATTCACACCCAGCGGTAATTCAGGAAAAACATTCTCCGAATGAGCCTCGTGAAACATGGATTCGGTCTTACGAACTTTTAGCATTGTGTCAGTTGATTTAGATTATTATGTGTGAGGTAGACAGAGAGCAAAGACAGTGCTTACAATGAAGACAGAGAGCTCGCACGCACGAGAATGGCTCCAGGTTCAAAGGTCAATACGGGATGGATTAATCTGCGTTATTTTGACAGCCCTAGAAATTACCCATAGCAGATCTATACAGGTGGAGGAGAGGAAAGAGGAGGACTTCAGAGGAACTCTGAAAGTATTAACTATTAACTAAGTATTAACTAAGTACCAACTATTTAAATGTTGAGCAGCAAGCTCATTGGCTACAGATGCAATGGGAACCAATTAGCTTGTGCCATGTAGATAATGATGAATTCATAAGAATGACCTACCCCTAACCCCACACCTACCCATCACTAAGGGGACTAGACAAATCATACAAAATCGTTCAAGTAAGGCTGTACGAATTCATACTAATTAGCTACCTCTTTAACCTGTTAACTGTCACTGGCCCACAGCCATTGCATATTTAAAACAGTAATATTCCATACTAAATCTAAACTAATCTTGACAAATATATCATTTGAAAGCTTAGAATCTCTAGTTTGGTGATTCTCAAAATAAATTACAGAAGAGCAGTAATTTATCAATTTGCAACAAGCATATTTTCATACTCATAAGGCATGTTCAGACCTTTATTTTAAAATAGCGATGAACTTGAAAAATCATTAAAGATTGGTTGAAACGTTTGTTTTCATGCCAAGAGATCAAAAGATAACATCCATTCAATTTTCTGAGAAAAAAAGGTCTGAAAATGATTTTAATAGAAAAAAAATACATTTATGATTGTGGCGGAGATCTATAACCCACATACATGTTGTTTTTATGTTTATTAGAGGCTGAATTCATATCAAATTCTGCCAAACTTTCTATACTACTTCTATATAGGATGCCTACTTCATAAATTGTATGAAAATTATTTAAATATATGGTTCAGATCACTCAAACCATACATAAAAATGGAGGTGCCTTTACATGGTCAGTAATGGAGCTTGGATGTCATCTAGTGAAAAAGTGTGGTACTGCGCCCAAACAAAATCTTACTGAAAGCTCATTTTTTGAGATATCAACCTGAACCTGGAACACAACTTGTTTGATTTCCTTGCAGTTTTACAGTAAAACTTGTTTTGTAAAATACATATTTTATCTAAAAGATTATATTCTTACATTTTACAATTTCATAAACATAAACTTCTATACCTTTTTTTTTTTTGGTTTCACTTACATAAGTTATTTCACTTCTACAATAATCTGCCAACTTTAGTCTTTAAAACAAGACCTGCCTTATGTCTATACTCCAAAGTATTCTTGAATTACAACCATTTAAGTTTGGATAGTGCATTTTCATGTCTATAAAAAAAGTGGGGGTGACAGTTAACAGGTTAAAATACTTATGAATTGGTCGTGATATGGCGTTGGATTATTGTATAGTTAGCAACATGCTAATGCCAAACTGTTAAAATCAATTGTGAGCTATGACAAATTTAATTCAATAATTAACTTTTTTTTTCTTTTTCTTTTTTACAATAAAACAGTTCAATTGCAATTGAATAACAATTCAGTTACAGCACCTTCATAATTTTAATAATAATAATAATAATAATATATAATATTATTTTACAGTCTAGAATGAAGCCCCAACATAATCTGTTCTGACATCCAACATACTTTACATCTAGAGCAATCTTCACTCTAATGGTTTTGTTCTGCCTCGGTGGACTTTGCTTCTGTATCTATCCCACATGTTTATGCATATGCACATGAACCCATGAACACACTTACCTTCCTTCCTGGCTGATAGTTTGATTGACAGCTGTCACCCCCACAGGTCTTCTCCGAGCATAGCAGCAGGAGATACTGTAGGTGTGTTAAAAACACAGGCTGTACAAAAAGAGCATGTGACGCATATGTTGCAACATCACTTTTCTTCTGTGACCAACCTCAGTGTTTCTCTGTCTTTCTTAGTTTCTTGTGTCTTTAAGGCATCGTTCAGCAAAACAAACAAACAAACAAAATCTATCACCATTCGATCATTCTAAACATATAAATATGAATTATAGTATATGTCATTGTAGTATATTAGCCTTTGGAATAATTGTTTTAAGGAACTTTTTTTTTTTCATAATAATTACAGTGTTAAAAGATGTTTTTGTTTTTATTCTGTTTTATTTTCATTCATTCATTCATTCTGTTCATTTTATTGCTATTTATTACTTTTTTATTCTTTAAAAAAAAAAATTGTTTTATTCTATTTCATTCTATATTTATTTTATTTTATTGTATTTTATTTTATTATTCTAACCTAACCTAACACAGGTCATGTGACATCCTGTAAAACCCAGACGTTTGCAGTTTGCATTACTTTAAAATAATGAAAACACACATTACCTGCCACATGCTAAAATTTCTACTGCAGCATTAAGCAGAAAACAAGACTGACCAAACAGTCAGACAAAATCTGACTGATGTGCAGCAAACCGATGACTACCTCCTTGCATCATTTCCTAGGAGCTCACATTATTATTGTGCAGCAAATCCTTGTTTTTCAGAAAATATGGAGACTTGTGAATGCACATCTGTATAATTAACAATCTGGTGTATAATAATATGCAAATGTATTGCTGTGTGCCTAGACTAATAATATACAATTCAGCCAACATCACTTGTGATAACAGTGTCCTCTAATTGAGTCCATTTCTAAACAAGGAACAGCACAGGAAGTTTTGTCAGTCCATATTACAACAGACCACTAATGACTTACTGTACAATTATAAAGCAATTGCAGAAGCCTTGTGAGAAGCACATGCCCTCTCAGGTTTGTGAGCTAATTGGACAAAAAAAAAAAAAAAAAAAAAAATTAATTTTGATAATTAAGTTGCATGATTATTAACTAAAATGGCTAAAAATATACCATTCATGTGTCTTCATTTGGTCAGACGAGTCAAAATGTATGCAGATCAAATTTCTGTTGTTTCATTTTTTTCCAGACTAGACTATCTACACCACTAGACTTTATAAATAGTTAGGACATGGATAGTTCCTGATTGAATTCCTAATAGTTTAACTACAATTTAACTACAATTGTAAGTACACTGAGAAATGGTAAAGGGAGATGTGATGTATTGGGTTGGAAATGATAAAATGCCCTGAGCACATGTCTTTGAATTGATCTATATTGCATCATGGCTGTGCACATATGATTTACTGTATGAAACCCACCATATGGTTACCTATGTAGGTCAACAAACACCCAGGTGGCTCTTTTGAAGTCTGTGTCTGCTCTCCAGCCCATGAACCATTACATGTTTTTTTTTTTTTTTTTTTCCTCTTAGAGAGTGAGACAGTATGAAGTATGTCCTCTCAACAAATATGTGCACACACTCAGTGGAAGGCAGGGTTCAAATAGAATATCACCATGAATGTAGAAAGAAGTGACAGGGTTACAGGAGTACTGCACTGTTACATTATCATCATCACCATCACAGTTTGCTGCTGGCATCTGTTGCCGTCACCCCGTTAGCACCAGGTTGTCAGGCATTGAGCGAGCCACAATACGATGACCTGTTTCCTAAGTAGCTCAGGGGATTATGGTGACCGTTAGTGACCGCAGGTCAAAGGTTATCTGTATTGGTCCTTGAACTGTGCTGATCCCTCACACTATTGAATGTGACTAGCCTGCCTGTCAATATCTCATTTGCTTGCATACATTAAAATCATTCGCTTTTACCAGCGGTGTTTTGTTTTGTTTTGATTTTTGAAATATTCTCCAAACCTGTCCATGCAGGAAACATCTCTATTAAGGACTTGTCAAATTAACATGTTCAAATAATTAAAGATTAAATGAAGATGAATGTGAATATTTCTCTGTCCATTCTGTTTCCTGCGGTGTCATTAAGAACACAACAGATGCAAACAGTCAATTTATTCAGTGTTCGGTTAAATCATGTAAGGGTGTTATCACAGATTGTGCTGTTATGGCATATTGTAGGTGTTAATGAGACATTGTGATTTTTCTAAACCTAGAAAACAAAGGAAATGAAGTCTTAACAATTCCCTATGCGGCGACACAAATCTATTCTCAGCCTGATTCTTTCTTATTCTTTCTTATCATGTTGAGATTTCAGAGTCAGTTTATCCAATCAAAGACACAGGACAGAAATGAAATGAGCAGTGGCTCCTGTGTAGAGTAATGGATCCAGAAAGTTTCAATCTTGAGAAGGATGGAAACACACAGGCTAGATTGAACAGCCCTGAACCCATTGGTCTTGGGTCATTGACATCTTTCTTACAAATTCAAATATAAAAAGCCTCCTCATCCCATTCACAATCACTATTCAAACACCTCTTTAGAAATCAATTTGTCTCAGTGTTCTGTGTCTCGTTTGTGATTGTTAATTAAGAAAACTTGTAGCAATTGCTTTGTCGAATTAGACCTCGTCAGCCTTCTGTGCTTGTAATTGTTGCTCTCGATGCTTTATGCTGGAGTAGTAGCCCTTGATTACCTCTTGCATATGCATTTCAACATGAATTACTTTCACGGCACAACCAGCTTTTGATCAGGCCAGGGTAAGTGGCGTCTCATCCTGTGTGGCTATTTGCATACTAATTCCATATTGACTTGATTTCCAAGGTAATTAGAGACACATAGCGGAGCGTACTGGCAGATTCATTCTTTTACTTCTCTTTTCATTGACATTTCTTTTATTGCAGGAGGGCTCTGTGTCGCAGTAAGCGGCGAGCCATACAGGAGGCAAACAGATGCTGCGCGCCCCCCTGAAATGATAACATTTGCCTTCCATCAAATTATCTTGTAAATGAGAAGAAAATGGCATGCTTGTCTTCAATTACAGGAGATGATAGAGGACTGCATAAAAACAAGCACCTTAAGCCTTTCATGGTGTGCAAACGCTGCTCGTTTGCTGGTAATGAGTCCTCTTTAAGCATACACTGCATGCAGACCATGCAAAACTGGAAAGATATGAAATGACACTAGTGGAAAGAATGAAAGGCCTGTTTTTCCTTGTCCTTTTAGGACTAGTGCATTGTCAGCTTCATTGTCTGCAGTGCTTTAAGTTTCAGTAGCACTGTGTTTGATTTAATTGGGTAATCAACATGGCGATTAGTTTTCTCAATGCAACTGCATTGAAATCAAACGTTCAATGTGTAGCTGGTTAGACAGAAAAAAAAAGGATCTTCCTCCATTGACAGCTATTCAAAATTAGGTTTGTGTTCTGACAAAATAAATTATGTAGCAAGCAACATTAAATTTTGAAACTGAATATATTGAGGCAAAAATTGTAAAATATTAAAGTTTTACCAAATGTGCTCAAAAAATATTTGGCAGTAAAGCTTACTTAAAAATTGACCTCTATATATTCAGTTTGCATTTAAAGGCAATATACGTCAATCTATTCTTAAATATACTTAGAATATATATATATATATATATATATATATATATATATATATATATATATATATATATATATATATATATATATATATATATATATATTATAAATGCAATGATGGTACAGTAGGTATTACAGTACTACCTACAGAAGTTACAATATTGTTATTTGTGATAATGCAGTAAAACATGCCAAAATGTATAGACATATTTTTGGCCAGGCTATCATACAAATAAATTATGAACACATGCAAAAAAAAAAAAAAAAAAAAAAGAACCAATGAAATATTAATAATTATGCTATAGTCAATGTATGCTTTTTTTCTGTGAGATGTAAATTTCAGGGTTAGTGTATTATTGGGTAAGTTATTTGGTGCTGAAAAAATGTGACCATTCCATGTTCCTCTTAGTGTAAATAGTTCTTGAATGGTATTGATAGTGCATTTTTGGAACGAGTTGAACTATACTCAATCAATTTTAGAATATTACCCTAAATTTAAGAGAGAAAATTCAGTGTGTGTTTAGCAGTGGTTTGCATTAGCCTGGAGGCTCAGATCTCTTAAACATCATGATTCACCTAGTGGTCTTTAAGGGGACTGGTCATTTTGTGTACAAACATGCCTTGAAGAAAGCTCTGTAGGAAGCAGGTGCCCTGCGCTCTGAACCATAAAACTTCAGCGTAATGCTTTTACCAGCCACTGGTGCTGTGTGTCACTGTCATCTGTGTGAATCACTGAATCACCTTTTCATTGTTGGGTTCTTGAATTGAGTTTTTGTTAGTCTTAGCCTGCTTAGGCATGTCATGTTCACAGGGTGATCTGTTTGGTAGAAATAGTATTAACATCTGGAATAATGTATGGCAGCTTAGACTAATGTTAGTTGTGCTGTGCTTATTTATTTAATTTTATTATTTATTTATTTAAATAAGCCACGTTGATGACTTTTTGACCAATGATTTTCCATGACTATTTTTCTAGTGGATTATGATTACTTGATGAGGATTTAAAATCTAATCTAAAAATAATGTGTAACGAAGGGAGACTCAGGCAGAGATCCATCTGCAAGCTTTATTGAAGTTAGAGTGGTCGTACAGGCAGGGTCAGACAGGAGCAAACAGGAATCACAAGGAACAGGCAGAATCGTGGTCAAAATACAGGCAACGGTCAAAGGCAGGCAGATATCAATCACGGAACAGGATAACAAGGCAAGGGTCAAAGACAGGAACAGACAGGAAAACAGGATAACGCTTGGAATTGATACACAGGGTAATCAAGACTTCGCAAACTGGTGGTGTGAGTGTGAGTCCTTTATAGTCCTGATAATGAGCTACAGCTGGGTGTGGTGATCAGTGTGGTGTGCTAGGGTGGATGTGGCAACAGGTGATAGGAGGAGTGAGTGCATGTGATTGACAGGGGGGAGGATGGGAAATGTAGTCCGGAACTGACAGGATTCGTGACATAATGATTCCCTCACAAATCATCACAACACAGTAGCTTGTAAGCAAGTTTTACTCTACACAATAGCAATATTTTATCTACTAAATATATACTTTAAAATATTATTAAAAACATTTTAAAATTAAACAATGTTTACACAAACTTACACAAAGTTTAGGCCCTTTAAAGATTTAAAATATGAAAATAAAAGTACTTTTATTCAATGTGGATGCATTGAATTGTCCAAAAGCTACAGTAAAGACATTTAGATTTTTATTTCAAATAAAAGCTGTTATTTTTAAACTTTTAATGGTTTAACAACAACAAAAAAAGAAAGCTTCCACAAAAATGTTAAGCAACTATTTTCAACATGATAATAATCAGTTAATAAATAATCATAAATGTTTCTCAAGCAGCAAATCATCATATTAGAATGATTTCTGAAGGATCATGTGACACTGAAGACTGGAGTAATGATGCTGAAAATTCAGCCTATGTCTATGTACAACTTGGTCTTATAAAGTCATATAATAGCTTTTGTCAATTTAAGTTCATTTATAAATACATTTATAAAAAGAACAACACAAGGTGAGTGATAAAATCATTTTAATTTTTGGAAGAACCGCCCCTTTAAGACATGCTTTTGAACATCTCCCTTCCCGAAGAATATTACAATGCCTATCAGTGTCAGTGTCTATTCATTTATTGATTCATTAGGTTTGAAATGAACATAATCATTGGTTTCAGTGAAAGTCTAGCGTTGTTCCTGTTGTTGTCAGTGAGGGAGTTTAGCACTGTGAGTCTGACTCCAATCAGAGCTCCTCACTCCTCAGTCAGTGAGATGTTGTCACTCTAAACTGGTTGGTATGCTAGTGTGTTACAACTAATGGCCACATCTGTCAGGAGCAGGGAAGCAGGGGCAGGTTTTACCTGTCAGTTCAAAAACTGAGCACAAGCCAAATAAACAGCTTTTTTTCCATCTGTCACATCACCTCTGACTGTGTGCCGTGGGCAGGGTTCAACTAGTGGACAACACCTTTTTACACCCGGGACAGGAGGGAGAGAGGTGGTGATGGAGGGATGCCAGATTGCTTTTCCCACAGGTGCCAGGGCAGCAGAATGGTGAATGAACAGTGCTCCTGTCTTATCCTATCTGCCTATGTGGGGAGTAAAATATGACATCCACATCTAAAGTGAAGATAAATGCTTGGAGTCAGCGTTTTTGGGATTTTTTTTCTCTCTCTCTTTCTCACAGGGCTCAGTGATAAACATGAGGCTGGTTCGGACCTGTTAGCAGAACCTCAAATGAGCGAGTGCTGAATTTTCTGTATGTTGTTGTCATGCCACGTATTAGTAAACAGCCCAGAATATCCTCTATGAAGGTTTGCTGTGATTGCCCTTATGAAAAAGAAGTTTATTCAAGTGTGCAATTATTATAATTATATAAACTAAAAATAAGAAAGTATAATTTCAGTCTACTTCTTATGTACTCCTCACTGACTGAATTTTCCAGCTGTCCATGTTTGCACTGTTATATGGTAGGAGGCGCTATTACGCTTCTTCTGAAATAGTACAGAATCTCCGGATCAAAACACAGGAAAATAAGAAGCAGAAACAAGTGATAGAAGCAAACAACATGATCATCAAACAATAAAAAAGCATAAAAATCAAAACTGCCTAATGTTACTGAATTAAATGTCTAACCCATGAAGAGGAAATCTATGTTTTGATCATCTATGTTTTGATTGTTGTCCTGAAAGCGATCTAGATCTGTTGTAGTCTTTGACAAAAATGCAAATTTTCTCAGATTTTTTAAATTTATTTATTTATGTATTTTTTTATTCAAGTGTTGATAAAAAAAGGATGTATGAAGATAGAATAAAAAGTTTTTAAAATTGAAAGAGTTAAAGGTATATTTCAGGTATTAAATTTTTTTTTAATACTTTATCCTTACTCTTCAGATATGGCTTTTGTGCTGCCTTGAACATGGCTTCATGTCATGTGTTTATGAATTTAGGAGTGTAGCTATACAGTTATTATAGCAAAATATTATATAAAAAACGATTTAAAGATGCAATGTAAAGGGAATACGAACAGATGTTTTAACGGATTATTGAAAAGAAAAGAGAACTTGGTTCTATCCATCTGCTTTTGGATGGAGGCAGATCTGAATGCAAGCTTGCAGTCTTTTTTAAGAATATATGGTTTATGAGGAAATTATGATGTTAAATTTCGAGAAAAAAGTCGAAATAAAATGTTGAGATTAAAGTTGTTAAATTTAGAGAAAAAACTCGTTAAATTTCAAGGAAAATTCAAGATAAAAGGTCGAGATGTTGAGAATAAACTCATTCAAGGTGCCCTCGAATCAGAATTTGAATTTACCTCGGCATAGTTGAATAACAAGAGTTCAGTACAAGGAAAAGACATACATTGAGTTTCAAACGCCATTGTTTCCTCCTCCTTATGTAAATCTCATTTGTTTAAAAGACATCCGGAAAACACTCGGATATCAACATAACACCGATTGTACGTAACAGTCGGGATCATTAATATGTATGACCCCAATATTTGCATAATGCCAGCCCATTCAACGCATTAGACAAGGAAAGGCAGTATTAACGGCTGGATCTGTGCACAGACAAGGTAAGCAAGCAAGAACAACAGCGAAAAATGGCAGATGGAGCAATAATAACTGACATGATCCATGATATCATGATATTTTTAGTCATATTTGTAAATTGTCTTTCTAAATGTTTCATTAGCATGTTGCTAATATACTGTTAAATGAGGTTAAAGTCACCATCGTTTCTTACTGTATTTACGGAGACAAGAGCTGTCGCTATTTTCATTTTTAAACACTTGCAGTCTGTATAATTCATAAACACAACTTCATTCTTTATAAATCTCTCCAACAGTGTGAAATGTTAGCTTTAGCCCGTTACCCACAGAGCATAGCCTCAAACTAACACAGAATCAAACGTAACCATCTAAATAAATACTTTACTCACATAATTCGAAGCATGCATACAGCATGCATGACGAACATCTTGTAAAGATCCATTTGAGGGTTATATTAGCTGTGTGAACTTTGTAAATGCGCTGTAATATAGTCGACAGCTTGTGGCAGAGGAAGCGCATCTCTTAAAGGGGCCGTGCTGAAAAAATCAGTGCATAGTTAATGATGCCCCAAAATAGGCAGTTAAAAAAATTAATAAAAAAAAATCTATGGGGTATTTTGAGCTAAAACTTCACAGACACATTCAGGGGACACCTAGGACTTATATTACATCTTGTAAAAAAACAATCTAGGGCACCTTTAAATTGTGAGAATAAAGTCATTAAATTACGAGAAAAATTTCCTTAAATTATGAGAACAAAATCGTAATTTAATGAATTTGTTCTCGTAATTTAACAACTTTTTCTCATAATTTAACGACTTTTTTCTCATAATTTAATGAGTTTATTCTCGTAATTTAACAAATTTGTTCTCGTAATTTAACAACTTTTTCTCGTAATTTAACTAATTTGTTCTTGTAATTTAACGACTTTTTCTCATAATTTAACGAATTTGTTCTCGTAATTTAACGACTTTTTTTCTCATAATTTAATGAGTTTATTCTCGTAATTTAACGAATTTGTTCTCGTAATTTTACGACTTTTTTGTAATTTAATGAATTTGTTCGCGTAATTTAACAACTTTTTTCTCATAATTTTATGAATTTGTTCTCGTAATTTAATGACTCTCAACATTTTATCTCGACTTTTTTCTCGAAATTTAACAATCTTTTCTTGTAATTTAATGAGTTTATTCTCAACATCTTATTTTGACTTTTTTCTCAAAATTTAATGATTTTTTTTTTTCTAAATTTAACAACTTTAATAACTTTAATCTTAAAATGGTATTATTATTGCCTGGCAATAATCCTCTACCATACACAATGATGGGAGAAGTCAAACTACAACAACATCATATGCATGAGTGAATCGTTTACAATTAGATCAACAATATGCATTTATAAAATGAATTTTCATTTCATGCCAACTTTGTTAATTTTTAAAGAAACACAAAATAGCAACAGCAAAAAAAAAAAAAAAAAAAAGATTTTCCCCCCACCTTTCAGGCCAGTGAAAGTAAAAATCTGAGCTTCTGGTCTGCAGAAAATCTTTGTTGTTGAGTCATGTTTTGTGTTGTCTTTTAGACTGAACCATGAAATCTGAATGGTGATAGTTCAATTTTTGAGTATGCATCACGTAAAACATCTCTTCAGAGGCTGGGCACAATTTCCTGAAGGACCCTCACTGCCTCCCATTCTTGTGATTAGAAATGCCTCTTGAAACTTATATATATAGAGTGAATATATAGAGTGAACCCATTTCAAAACACCTTGGGTCATCCCACTTCAAGCTTTGCACATGTGACGTAGCAATAATCACATGCTGAGTATGATAAAGCAGTTCTCCATGAATTGGTAATGGAGCCACATGTTGTTGAACAGCACCTCAATTAGAGCACAGCTGTACAGAATGTGACGTGAGGATTGTGACTATTCACCCATGAGCACAATCTCTAGATTATTCATGGTGCTCATGCATCACCACAGATTTGTCATGGAAATCGACCATTGCAGTTTTAGACTGGACTTTGGTGTCCATGGCTTTCCTGTAAGTTAATCTGGGAGTGAAGCATCAAAGCAAATTGCATGCATGACAAGTGACATGCATGCCTAGAGTACATAAGCATTCATTCATTTTCAAAATTGATTTTATTGGATGCATAAAAAGGTGCAATTCAAGTAGTAGAGCAGTATAATCTTTGCAAACACGGATTGAATCAAAATGAAGTAAAAATGCATGCGAAGAATCAGTTGACATATTTATTGTGTAACATCACATAAATTCACATAACTTGTCGTTCTCTCTCATCTCTAAAGCAAATGTCATGCTAAAGTTCTTCCCTCAGGTGAAATTTTACCTGAACCGAATGGAACTCATATTTTCATAAAAAATATGTACATCTGATAAACCATATACACTGCCTGACAAGTTGTTGTTTGGGTTCAAATAGGCAAATACTTAAGAGTCTATGACTAGATCTGGATACAAGATCTTAGCCAAAAATTCATAAACCTCTTGATGGAAATAATATCACATTTATTTTCATCAAGAGGTGCATCAATTTTTGGTCAAGATCTTGTATGTATCAATCCATGATATGTGTTTCTACATGGCTGTTTAAGAAATGAAATGCTACACACTCCATCAATTAGGGTTCCCAAACATACACCGATCAGGCATAACATTATGATCACCTTCCTAATATTATTTTGGTCCCCCTTTTGCTGCCAAAACAGCCCTGACCCATCGAGGATGGACTCCTCTAGACCCCTGAAGGTGTGCTGTGTTATCTGACACCAAGATGTTAGCAGCAGATGTAAGTCCTGTAAGTGGCGAGGTGGAGCCTCCATGGGTCGGACTTGTTTGTTCAGCACATCCCACAGATGCTCGTTTGGACTGAGATTTCGAGGCCAAGTCAACATCCCCTAAAACTCGTTGTTGTGCTCCTCAAACCTTTCCTGAACCATTTTTTTTAGGAACCATCACAATTTGGTCCTTGTCAAACTCGCTCAAATCCTTACGTCTACCCATTTTTCCTGCTTCTAACACATCAACTTTGAGGACAAAACGTTCACTTGTAATATGGGATATATACCCACTAACAGGTGCCGTGATGAAGAGATAATCAGTGTCATAATATTATGCCTGATTGACATGATAAAAATCAGTTGCATCAAAAGTTCTGTGTGTAGACATGCTTTGTGAAAGCTGTTGTGTGACATTTCTTAGTACATTTGCTGTGCACCAAGGTGTCAGGGGCTGGCTGGTTATCATGTTCTGTTTGCATCTATTGGTATTAAAGAGTGTTTTGGTATTTCACTCTGTAGATCATACCTTCAATCACCACTGTTATTATATTCAAACTTGAGGGCAACAGGCCAGGGAAGCACTTTATTTCCCTTTATGAGTGCACTTTATTATTCATTAGACAAAAAGAAGCACAGTTGATGGAAATTTCTCACCATTTCTTTTCACATAAAGTGGAAATTAAGGGCAGCTGTGGTCTTTTTTTGAGTTATAATGTCTAGTATGCATGTACTGAGGAGATGAAGAGTGGCTCACCTCAATTGAGCGGAACAAAACAGACAGGGTTAAGGACCCGAGGAGCTGGGGATTTTCATTTCAGTGCTGTTTGAAGAAGCTGTTTTAAATTTGAAATAAATCACTTTACCCAGACACTTCGGGAGACTGAGCATGGAGGGCAATGAGTGTAAAAACCCTGCCTTGTCAAACTCTTCTAAAATCAAGGTCTGGGACGCCGGTACATCTTGCTCTTGGGCTTTCACTGGAAAATACTTGATTCAATATGCAAGTTAGCGCTGTGATCAAATCCGCCGTGATTTGTATTCTTCATTTCTGCTTCGTTCCATCGGTTGTTTTTCCACACATTTGTTTACTCATTTTTATTACTTCAGCAAAGCTAAATAAGGATTTCAGCAGATGTGATGTGAGTTTGCAAGGAGCACCAAGGTGTTTAGAGATGTGGATAGTTCTGATTCATTGAAATTAACCATAATTATAGCAGATAATGAAAAATGATATCATTGCAACTGGATAAGCACTATTGAAACTGCAGCATGTTTTGTATGTAACTAATTAAAGATGCACACAGTCATTGTTTTTTCACATGTATCATATCTAGTTCAGTCATGAAACTCTAGACTGCGCAGGCTGATCGGTCCTTAATATGCAATCTGCAGGAAATCACATCATAACCACATGGCACAAGCTGATTGGCCTCTGGTGGTCCTGCAGCCAATGAGATTGACATTTTCTAAAAAAAAAAAAAAAAAAAATACAAATTATATACTTTTTACCCACAAATGATCATCTTGCACTGCTCAGCGTTGTGCCACGCATTACGTAATCACGTTGGAAATGTCATGCTTGACGTAGATGGAAGTACCGAGCAAGTGTTTACAAAGCGAACATGCAAAGACTAAATCAAGCCTTTATGAAAAAGGTTAAACAATTATGTCAGACGATTTTGAAGTTTTTCGCCTTACCGTGGAATTTCTGTGTGACCTTTCCAACATGATTACGTAATGCGTGGCACATCGCAAAGCAGTGCAAGATGAGCATTTGTGGTTAAAAAGTATATAAATTAATTTTTTTTCTATAAAATGGCCAATGGTTTTGCTTGATAAGACCCTTATTCCTCATCTGGGATCATGTAGAGCTCTTTGAAGCTGCACTGAAACTGACATTTGGACCTTCAACCCGTTGAACCCCAGTGAAGTCCACTATATGGAGAAAAATCCTGGAATGTTTTCTTCAAAAACATTCATTTCATTTCGACTAAAGAAAGATATGAACATCTTGGATGACATGGGGGTGAGTAAATTATCAGGAAATAGCCAGTCATGTTAATTACAAGTGGGTGCAGTGCAGTGTTTTTAAGCAATGTATAATGAGGGATGCCTGAGGTTATCTGAGCCCTGCTTTAACACACCTGCTTATATATATATATATATATATATATATATATATATATATATATATATATATATATATATATATATATATATATATATATATATATATATAATTGAGCTCAAAGACCTTGCAAAAATAATGGCATTCACATTACAATCAATAAAGCATATCTCAAATTCACCAATTCCAAACATTCAAAAACACTCGCACCAGCTAATGTGCAAATGTTTCCGAATGTTTGGAATTGATGAATGTGAGATATGCTTTATTGATTGTAATGTGAATGGCATTATTTTAAGTGTTTGCATGTAGTTATCAGTTTCAGGGTCATTGGACTTCTCAATGTCTTTTTAAGATTCATCAGAGACACTCTTTAAAACTACAGCAGTGCCATGCAGATTTTTACTGAAATAAAAATCTTTGTGCAGGGGTCTTTTTCAGGCCCAGGACCCATATGAGCATAGCAAGGTGTGTGTTCATTGCATGTTCACTAGTTTTGAGATTTAGACTGTTATTTTGAGGTGTTTTTCTGTTTACATTGTTCCCAGTGTTCACTTCCTGTGTTTAGTTTCTGTTTGCCTTTGTTTCCTTAGTTAGTCTGTTCCTGGTTAGCCTCTTGTTTGCCTGTGTATTTACATTTTACTGAAACATTTAGCTGAGTTTTAGCTTCTTAAAGTAAACTTTGACGTTAAAGTTAACTTACTTAAGCACAAAAATTAGTTTTGAGATCAAACTGTTTCTGGACCCGCTGTGGACCCCCTATAGGAGTCACAGACCTTCTTTTGAAGATCTGGTTCTTGTTTTATTTCCCTGAATCTAATGAAGCTCAAAACTTGTCATTTGTTTGTTTGAAAGTTGATGAATGGCTCACATCCGCCTCCGTGTTTAGTCTGGGGAGTTAATGCTACACGATCTGATATGGTTAACCTGATTTCTTCTTCTCTTGAGATATATGCATCCCTAACAAGTCATCTTAGCTTTCATGTGTCATATCTCAGTGTATCCACTGCCTTTTGGGACACCGAAGTCACATTGGCCTTTATCTCTGTGAGCATTGAGCTTGGGCACATAACGTACTGTGGCCGTGTTAAGAGGTTAATTAGTTGAGAATGTCTCCGTATGCTATTTCGTTTTCTATTATGTTCCTTTATCATAAAACCCAGAGACACCATGGAGCCCAGACAAATGTTACTTTGGTGACACATGATCATTAGAGCAGATATTAGCCATGCTTTTATCATGGGTGCAGGGTGTTCTGGGACATAACTGCATGGTGACTCTTTAGGTGTGTCACTCTGACAGCACATGCCCTACATTCACCGTCTCTGCAGAGCACAGTATGACTTAAACATGTTTGTTTGTTGAGAAAATTTGGTTATGTAAAATTTGATTTTTAATGTGAATCAGATAATATTTTTTTCCTTACAATAATAGATTCATTCAATGGACTTTTTTTCTTTTGCATACAAACTATTATGTATTAAGTTTGCCAAAATAAAATTATTTTCTCAAAATAAATTAAAGAGACTGTCAGGTGTTTAAATGCTGCACGTGAAATTATGCATTATATTCATATAGTATGAAAAATGATATTACTAAAGATCACATTTAACAGTGTTATTTAATCATTTAAAAAAAAAAAAAATCATTTGTAAGCATATTACTTAATTGTGCTTGGGAGTCCATTGTTTTAATTGTGATATTAATGCAATGAAACATGCTAAATTGTGCCGGAGGACATATATAATTTTGGCCAGGCTGTCCAAGAAAAAAACACATGCAAAAACAAGAGAGAACCAAATAAATATCAATTGATTATCTTATAGTCAATGCATGCTTTTTCCTGTGAGCTTTTTGTTTTTGTATGCATTTTTCATGCATTTGCCTTTTTCCCCCCAATAATTTTGTCAGATAAATACCTTAACCAACTTTAGCATTTTGTTCTTCCCTCATATTTAAAATATTTCAAAAATATAAAGTATTTTCATCACATTTTGATTGTTAAATTAAACTTGTAGGGTCATTAAAAACAAATATTCCGGTCCCACTTTATATTAAGTGGCCTTAACTACTATGTACTTACATTTAAATTAATAATTTGATACAATGCACTTAGTGTGTACATACATGTTTTTACAAAAACACCTGCATGTAATTACATCTGTAATTAATTTCTGTAATTACATTTATAATTACACTGTTGACCCATCCCTTACACCTTACCCTAACCTTACCTGTACCCACCTCAGTAGCAGCAAAAGTGTTTTGCAATTCAATGTGAACCCAATAAGTACATTGTACTTATTTTTTGATGTAAGTACATAGTAGTAAAGGCCATTTAATATAAAGTGGGACCATTATTCCCTCTGGACATCACTTTTGGCCACTACTGTATCCAATATGGAACCGCTGAATTTAGTAGCCTTTTATCAGTACAGTGCACTTAGAACTAAATTATGATTTAAAGCCAATTGTATGACAAACCCCACAGGTTTCGAATGGAACAGGGTCACGCTGTAGCAGAAAACGAATCAGGCGTGTTTACAAACACTAACTTTGAAATTAAAACAAAATAAATAGATAAATGAAAATGACATGCATATTCAAAATGCAGGTGTTGAGTTAAAGCGTGATCCCATGTGGCTCACACCCTGCTGACATCAGCTTTCCAGCTGTTGGCAGAAGTCAGAGCGGCGACCATCACGCTGACTTTCAGAGCTTTAGAAGTCAATAGAGTGTTTATTTATTAATTAATTAATTTATTTTTGGCCTTTCACGTCTGTCATGATTAAAAGACTTATGTGTTTACTGCAAATGTACTTTGCGGTCGAAAGAGTCAGAGAGCGAAAAAAGCGTCATGATTTAATATACTAATTATCTCTGTCAGCTAATTAGAATTTAGCATTTTGCTGGTTTAAATAGAGACAGACATGGGCACCTCAGCTGCTGCAGGGAAAGCGCTAACGTCAAGCTGAGAGCGTCGCCATTCACACACCGGCTTCGGCCTCATTAATTACGCTCAGTAAGAGTTGAGATGCCGTGCTAATGACCGAGAGTGGCTCTGAATGAAATGAAGTACACAAGACGGCTCCTTTGTTTTTTTCCATACTCCTGAAAGGGTCTTTTTATGCATTGAAAAACCTTGACTCTAATGGATTTCAGAACACTGTACTGCATGCTGCCATTGTCATGTACCTGTGTGTGTGTGTGTGTGTGTGTGTGTGTGTGTGTGTGTGTGTGTGTGTGTGTGTGTGTGTGTGTGTGTGTGTGTGTTTTGTGGGTTTCATGTTCTCTTGGCATGTTTTTCATCAACATTTATACTAATTACAATCAAGGTGCACAGTGTTATTTCATCCTGTCAGATCAGTAGGGTCATTATATGGTGTCTGACCTCACCAAGTGTGTGCTTTTGTAGCTTCAGCGGCTGATTTATTTTATTTTCTATATGGTGAACAGTGAATGTATGTCTGTTTGCTTGGCTTTGGAGAGTCTCTTTCTCTGTAGTTTGGATTTAAATTCATGTCCCAGTTCCGTTTGTTGTTTACATGGTTTCTGGGTTAAGGCATAAGGAACTGTTCAAAAATTTGGTGTCAGTGAAATTATTTCATGTTTTACAAATTAAAATAGCTGTTTTCTGTTTGAATATACTGTAAAATGTAATTTATTCCTACACTGTAAAAAAAAAAAAAAAAAGAATTATAGGTTTAAGTTAGCTGGTTGCCTTAAAATTTTCAGTTCATTGAAATTAAAAATTAGAGTTTATACAATGAAGGTGATTGGTTTAATCAACAGAAACTCAAAATATTATGTTATCTGAACCACATTAATTATTGAAGTTGATTTGACAAAAGATGTGATAAAGTTGTGATAAAAAAATCATGATTTTTTTTTTTTACAGTGTGTGATCAGCATTAATCCAGTCTTCAGTGTCACATGATCCTTCAGAAATCATTCTAATATGCTGATTTGCTGCTCAAGAAACATTAATGATTATTATCAGTGTTTAAAACAGTTGTGCTGCTTCAGATTTTTGAGGAAAACATGACACATTTTAAACCTGATGAAAAAAAGCATTTATTTGAAATGGAAATCTGCACTTTTAATAAATTTTATTTATCCTTGCTGCATTGTAATATTATTTATTTAAAAAAAAAAAAAATAACCACATACTGAGATTACATTTTATTCTCATATTTTATTCATGAGAATTTTTTTTCTTTTCTGCTTTTACAAAATGCATCTTAATTTTACATTTTCAAGGAGCAACTTTTTATATTTAAACATAAATTATTTTGATTAGAGACAGTGCTGCCCTAACGAACCTGAATCAAGAAAATGTTTAAAAAGTACAGTTTTCATGAGCCACATTTTTTTTTCTTTCATTCCCTGTTCTAGGCAGAAGAAGAGAGAACCTTGATTGCGAGAGCAGCCTCATGTGTCACTGTGTGCTGTGGACTGTGATTTCTCTGAAGGCCAAACACCACGTTCTTCTTCAGGAAGTGTTGAGCCCCAGCTGATGCTCCTGGCCCCCAGGTGACCCCAGTGAGGGCCAGTCCCTCTTTTCTTCCCATCTCTCCCTATCTGTCCCTTTCCTTCCTCCCCTGGGTACGGACTTCAAACAGTACAACATCTCCAACTAGCTTCACAGTGTCCTTTTTGTCTCTCTAGCATATGCCGCTTGTTGTTTGAAGTTTTAAATGTCTTGTCATTTACGATTGAATGCAAATGGACTGAAGTGCCAGACTAGACATGCATGTGTGGGTGATCCCTTATGTAATATGTCCATCTGGAGAGTCAGTCTTAATTTATTAATGTTTTGATATTGTATGTTAAGAGTAAAACATTTTATTTGAAGGGGTGGTTAATTATGATTTCATTTTTTTTTTTTTTTTTTTTTTTTTTTTTTTTTTTACTTTAGTTAGTGTGTATTGTTGCTGTTTGAGCATAAACAACATCTGCAAAGTTCAATGCAAAGGGAGATATTTTCTTTTACAGAAATCACTTTTTAAGGACTACAACAAACGGCTGGTAGGGACTACAACAAGCTTCTTCCTGGGTTAGTGACATCACAAACCCTAAAATTTACATAAACCCCACCCAATTGAGTGAGGGCATGTTGGGCTGCTTTAGAGAAGAGGAAGAGTTGTTGTAGTAGAGTGTTGTTCATTTTACACCAGACTGCTTCACAAACGAAGGTCAGTTCAATGCTGTATTTGCACAAAAGATGAACATGACGGCACATGCTAGTGGATGAGTTGAATCAACTCCACAGCAACTACATAAATTTATCCACTAATCATTCAGAAACGTCTAAAAGTTGTAACTTCTTCCTGAGTCTCTCCATCAGTGTCGACTCCGGTTTGAACAATGTAAGGCTGAACACCGTCGTCATTTTGTCTGCGTGAGATTCTCCAGCTTTGTTGTTGTTGAGCTGTTAAAGCTCCGCCCTCTTCTGGAAAGGGGGCGGGAGCAGCAGCTCATTTGCATTTAAAGGGACGCACACAAAAACGGCGTGTTTTTGCTCACACCCAAATATTTGACAAGCTATAATAAATGATCTGTGGGGGATTTTGAGCTGAAATCTCAGACACATTCTGGGGACACCAGACACATATGGTGTATTAACAATATGGCTGGAAGATGCTTCATTTTTTTTTTTTTTTTTTTTGCTATAGCCCATTTTCTGCTGAAAGTCCTGAACGTTTAACTTATGTTTAAGTATCTTAAGAGCCTGAGGCAGAAAATCCCTTGTTAAGACAAGCTTTTCTTTGAGGGGTCTTAATAGGGGATTAGAGGATTCCTCTGGCCAGAGCAGTCATCTGAATTTAATCCACCTTGTAAGATTGCCTTTAATTGTCATAACCTGACAGAACGGAACAACAGAGACTGATGCGAAGCTCTAAATTAGCCGTAGAGAATTAAAATATGTCAACCTGGTGTAGATGGCCTCGAGTATCGTCATCTAATGAAAATCCTTACATATAAACATTGGACAGTTGAACAAAATTGACCTAATTGGTTTGAGAAGGCTCTTGCAGGCTCCCACATCAGAATTAAAAACTGATGTTATGAATACACTGGAGATTGTTATGAAATAAGCAGATAAATGCTGAGGAATACATTATATGTTTTCATTTATTTTAATCCCTTTGTGTTTTTTCTCAATGTCCTCTCTTGGCTGCTGAAGAATTAATTGGAATATTTTAACGTGAAGGACTCTCTTTCGTTCTTGCCCAGCGTGTGCCAGATATTTAACCCTTTAACCTTTATCTGATTGGAGAGGAGTGCTGGCCTATCATAAAAATACCATTTCTGAGTTATCTTCTCTCTAAACGTAGGTACTAAATGAAATTGACCAAAATTACTTTGGTTGGACAGCCTTGATAATGCACTTCAATGTGATGAATAAATGCTATTTTAGATGGAGTGGATGGAAGGAGAATGTGACTGAGAGCAAGTCAAGAGGTCTGGTGTTGTTTTAAAAGCACATGACAGTTAGGTAATCACATCAGTAGCGTGCAAATAAAAAACCTTTGAATTTTTTCTTGGTGTCATAATGTTATTCATAAATTTGAATCATTAAAAAACAAGTTCTGTGCTTTTTTAACTAGCGAAATGCATTCTTTAATTCTTCAAGGCCCAACACACAATGTTGGTTATATGGACATGCTTGTTTTAATGATGTATATGGTGGGAAACCATCAGTATGAGGACTTTCTGTTGTGCTTCAAGCCAGCAGCTTCACTTTGAACTGGTGTAATGGTGTCATGCTTCATCTAATGAGTCATTTTACGCTGACATATTCTAACTCCACAGTGTCACTTCTAATGAGTTTCATAAACATTTGCTTTGAAATTTAATTGAATAACCCTGTCATTCTGCAAATGTGATATGGATACATATTTTTTTATATATATATAATTCCAAAATAATCTCAACACTTTGAAGCACCATAGGCATGTGAAAACCTCTATATCTGAATATTTATAAATATATTTCATTTGAACCTCTATCCAATTATCTTTAAATGTCTCTACAAGAGATCTGCAAAACCCTCTGTGACCAAATAAAAAGGCAGAGCTGATATAATTTCGCACTATTAATGATGAGACTGACAGTTTAAAAATTATGCCTTGCAGTGTTTTTCACACAAAAAAAATATTGTATGTAAAAAATATACATACTCCAGTGATTAAAGAACGTCGTTAGCCAAGATGGTACATTTTGGAAATTAATTCGGAAGTCCTGATTGTCCATGACCCTCATAAGAACTCGTCACACAGTTATGTGAAATACATCAGGCTTTTTCCTAGTGCCTAGCACTTTCTTTTGTAGACTTTGTCCTCTGTTCTTTTATGGTAAAATCGTGCCTAGTTTTACGTGTACTGCTCTGACATGGTTGAAGATCCAAATGCATTTTGCTATACTGAGGGTGAACCACTAATATTCGATTCTTGAACAAATCTTTCTTTTGAGCCAGTTCTTATGAAGTTACCACTAATTGAACTGAATCGAATTTTAGAATCAAATGAGCCAGTTCAGCCAACTTTCAAAGTTTGCCAAAGATTACGGAGGACTCTAAAAGAACCAAATAAGCTGGTCCAACTGACCAACATGATCTCCTAGTACTGTGTATCTATAGCATAAGTTTGTATTTGACGTGCTATTTATATGCTAAAATTACTTTTTTCTGTGTGCATATGATATGCAATAGGTAGAATAAGAGGTGTGTTTCAATATGCATTGACACAAATGCCTTTATTTCAATGTTTCATTATAAAACATGACACTGAGTTATTAGAAAAGAAATGCATAGTGATATCTTTGCATGATGACGACAGGAACCTATGAATCGGCTTTTTTGAACCGATTCATTGAGCTGAACTGTCTGAAAAGAACCAGTTCCCGGAAATGAATTGGACTTTGCATCAATAATCCACAATCATAATCCATTTAACAAGCAAAAGGTGAAGACCACAGGGCAAAAAATCCAGAGAGCAACATAGTCCAAGACAGGAAACCAGAAGTGGAAATCAGAAGTAGCGCTCAGCATTGAAGTGTAACACAAACTAGACTTTGCAAAATAAAAGTGAATGTGCAGGGCTTAAATAGGCAGGCGTTAGCAAGATGAGACACAGGTGGAAGTAATCAAACATAATGAGTCCAGGCAATGGGCTATGGGAATGGAAGTTCATGATGGGAAAGCAAGGGAGTCAGGTGGAGTGCCCTCTGGTGGAGATCATGGGCACTCCAGCTGGTGGATCTGTCCAAGCTGGAACCGGAACTCGGTTTGGTTTGTAGCCTGTGTGATAAATACATGAATAGATTCTTGAAATAAAGGTCTAAGATGTAGAGTGCTTAAAGGATCCTTGTCTAAGGTAGTGGGAGGTACTGATTTCAAGGGTGTCCAATGATCCATGCAAGACTTTGCACCTAGTCATTTACTCATTTCAACAGGTATAGATGACAGAAACAGTCTCCCATTTGCTCATTTTAGACTTTACTGGCAGTGCAGTCAGTGAAATCACTATCATTAGCTTAAATATCCTCTATTTGTCCTTCCTCTTGGGGTATAATCACATACAGCGGAGTCTAAAAGTCTAAAACCACATTGGGATTGTTTTACTTGTTTAAGTTTGAATTTGTGAACATTTTAAACAAAGGTTAGAAATGGATAAGCAATATTTAATATTCTGCACATTCTCTGGTCATGTGAGCTCCTTTGTACAGATGGTCAAATGTTCTTAAACTTTCATTGAAGCAAAAGATCTTCTTAAATGAATCACATGATCATCACATTTTCAAGCAGCTCAAGAGCCAAACAAACAATAATAGATTTTTTATTTTATTATTATTATTATTTTTTTTTTTCGGTTGAGTTTTTCATTGTTATACTGACATAATTTGTAATTTTGTATTACATTTTAAAGCATTCTGTTCTAAGACGTTTAGTCCCCAAATATATATTGATGATGATAATGATGATAATAATAATGATCTTAAGTTAAATAACGTTAAATTCTTAGTAGTTAAATTATAATTTACAAATACGTTTGTGTCCTATATTATCCCATAGATTTGTAAATATCAAATGATAGCAGCTCAGACAGCACACTCTAAAAAAATGCTGGGTTAAAAACAACCCAAGTTGGGTTGAAAATGGACAAACTAAATGTTAAATGTTTGCCTAACGTGCTGGGTAGTTTTATTTAACCCAACTATTGTTTAAAAATTACTGTATGGCTGGCTTAAAAAGAACCAAAAATATATTGGGAATTAAAAACCAGACACACAATTACTAGAGGCAACAATAATAATCAAAAGGTGAACATTTATTAATAAGAAATGTAATAAATGGTTAATGTTTATTTATTATTCACTAAACTTATTAATAAATGTTCATTTCCAACATATTTTGGGTTCATTTTAAGTGAGCAATACAGTAATTCTTAAACAACAGTTGGGTTAAATAAAACTACCCAGCAGGTTGGGCAAACATTTAACCCAACCGCTGGGTTAAAACGACACATTCACTGGGTTAAAACAAACCAATTGCTGAGTTTGTCCATTTTCATCCCAACTTTTTTAGAGTGCATAATTAATGATTCCATTAACTGAAATAAACATTTCTTAAAATATAATTAATGAAACTGCAAAAGTCCAATTTGCATTTAACATTTTATTTTCACTGAGAACAAACAAATGGTTCATACTGAGAGGTTATGTCTATTTTTTTCTATACTGTTCTAATATTGTTACTATTGTTACCTGGTTCTGTCTTATCACTGCTGCTCTAAAAATATCAAATCTTAAATCAAAAGTAGAAGCAAGTGCTTTCTGCTGATATGTTCAAAAAGATACCCACTTTTTAAAGCTAAGAATATGTCAGTGTGTGTGTGTGTTAAGACTACAGATGTGGGGGGGTGAGAGAGGACTGATATAGAGTGAAACAGTGCTCTTCTCTTGGCAGAATCACATAAGTTAGATATGTGGCTTTTTCCCCCTTTCCTCACACAGTGCTCTTCAGATAGGATTATTTGTGACATGTGGGCCATCTCTCCGCAGAGGCTGGCTCTCATTAAATAGGGACCTTGGGTACGTAACCATGGAGAAGATGGGACTGGGGCTGACCGGTCTCGGCTCCTGGGACTGGTCATGAAGCGCTGTGTTTGAGACAGCTGGTTACCCTGGCAACGCAGAGACCAGTTCCACTCACAGTGTAGAGAAAAGAATCGAAGAGAAAAACAGATATTAAAGTGTCAGCATGTTTGTTGGGACGAGGCCCATATGCATCTGCACTGTGATTGTTTTTAGGGATGCATAATATATCGCTACCATATAGGTTATTGGCCAGTGTGTTTATTTATCTGTAGTGGTCTATATTTAATATTTAGAGTCACCATGAAATCAAAATTGATAATTTTTTATGGAACATTGCAGTATTTATTATAAATTATTTACCATGCACATCATTATTTTTTAATTCCTGTGCCTCGTAATCTTGAATCAGAATAACTTCCTCCTGCATCATCTTCTCTTCCCTGATGAATAGGGCGGGGCAACCTGTCACTCACATGAGATCCACCAATAGCAAGCCACAACCATCCAATCAATCCCCCACAGACAAAATCAAGCCCCACCCTACATTTTTCTCACTCGGATAGAAATCACAATAGTGAAGAAAAGATGATCGCAACTTCTATTTCATGTTGACTTTAATTGTACATGCTCATTTCCTTAATAAATTCTTAATAATAATTTAATAACACCTATATGTTTAGCTGTACTGTTCATTATAACGTTATGATGTATAATTTCACTTGTGCCAATTATAAACAACTTATTTTAGTTTTAAGTGTTTCATTTTTAATTTATTTAGATAAAACAGTTTAGCTTAGTTCCCAATGAACAACCCAAGTTGGTTTGAAAATGGACAAACCCAGCAACTGGGTTATTTTAACCCAGTGGTTGGGTTAAATGTTTGCCCAACCTGCTGGGTAGTTTAATTTAACTCAACTATTGTTTAATAGTATTGTTTAACCTAACCAATTGGTTAAAACAACCCATTTGCAGGGTTTCAACCCAACATGGATTGTTTAAATGTAGAATTGACTGTTATCAGCCATAATATAAAAATAATAATAATAATAATAATAATAATAATATTTAATTAATGATTAAAGTATATTACATTGAATTTAACATATCTGTGCATCTATGATGTTTTCTTTTAATGAAGATGCAATATTTTAGAGATTGCTGAGTTATGTCAGTTTACAATCACATCCTGGTCAAAAACACTCGTTTCTCGCTCATTAATTGACTAATTTCTGGTTCAGTTGGTCTCCCTAGCTAGCTAACGCTCAATAGGCTGGCTTAAGCTTTTTCAGCTTGGGCCTTGGATGTTTTTTTATTGCATTAAAAGGTCTTGACGTGAACTAAAAAAAGTTGCTTTGATAAATAACAAAAGAAAAAGAACCAGAAGTTGAATGAATTCCCCCGGGCAGTGTTGCTGAAACTCCTTTCAAAGTCCAGTAATAAACAGAGCCTTATTGTGCATTAAACAGTTCATCTGTAGTAAATTATGACAATTACCTCTACAATAAAGCACCAGATCATGTTCTAATTGCAGATAACACAGTCAAGCAGGCCTCGTGTGTGATTTTAAAGTCAGCAGGAGGTGTATAATAAAGACAGTTTTTCCAAAAGCGGACAATATATTTTCCCCTATACTTGACAAACAATAAAACATACCAACTGTCATGGGTGCCAATGATGATAAACCAATACTCTTATGCGTGCCGAGCTTGTGTTGCGCTTAGGCAAATAAATTATTATCTATACATGTCTGATTCTGTGGCGTCATGTATGCCTTGCAGGGCTCCCCCAAGTGATGGCTTAAATTTGCCCACATGGGCTTTATTTGTTGATCCTTGGAGTCAGACATGCGTGCCTGCTGGGTAGATGTAAATGGAAAATTTGGAGAGCAGCGCATGTTTTCAGCTGAATTACAATGGGATGTTTCCCATCTCTCTCTCTCTACCCAACACTGCTCTTATTTCTCTCATAATGATGATGGATTGGATACGAGGACAAAACAATAGCAATGGTATTTGACACCGTCTGTATTCCATTTTCACCGCCGACTCCAGAATGTTGACAGGAGGTTCTTTTTTTAGGCTGTTGTGTTGTTTATGTCTTGTTACCCGGTTTTAAAACTGAATATAGATGTATAATTGCTTTAAAAGGTCTCTTAGTTTGTAGTTCAAAGAATATTTTTTCTTTACTAAATACACTGATAAAATGCTGCAATTTCCGATTAACTCACAACAGCCAAATTCCATTAGACAGTAGCAATGATGGCCCCTGCTTCAGACCTCTGATAATATGTATTTTCATACAACAGAGTGAATAATAGATGATAAAACTAATGAAAACTGACAGCTTGAGGCCTGAAGGCCAGAGTCTATTTGGCACATGACATATTTAGTTTTCTGTCCTGCTCTGCAAGTGCAAGCCATATTTCCAAATCATTTCATGTAGAGTGGCCTGTACATAAGGTAAACTTATCATTTTGTACGAGATGGTATTTTTAACACCAAATTGATTTGAGCAATAAACCTAATTTTGTTTGTGCACCGAAATGGTTTTATATTTGTTTACTCATGAACCTTATTGTCCATTTTATGTTTCGAAACAGAAAAGGCTAGTTCATTCCCGTACATCTGAAACCTAAATGAGTAATGCAGGAGGGCTGAGCACCAGCATTTTGTCATCACAGGTTCATTGCAATGATGCATATTGATGTTAATGTGCTTAATGAGGGATGTAAGTAAATACATGTTTCAATACAAAGTTCTTAAAGTTTCCCAACTTGTCAGGTTTCTGGTGCAACCTCAACGTCCGTAGAATTTTGGTATAAAAAAAACTATAGGGAAACCATCCGTCCATCCGTCCATCCATCCATCCATCCGTCCATCCATCCATCCATCCATCCATCCGTCCATCCGTCCGTCCGTCCATCCATCCATCCATCCCTCCATCCCTCCATCCATCCCTCCATCTATCCATCCATCAATAAGGCAGTAGAATTTTGGAATAAAACTATAGGGAATCCATCCATCCATCCATCCATCCATCCATCCATCCATCTATCATTCATCCATCCATCCATCCATCCATCCATCCATCCATCCATCCATCCATCCATCCATCCATCCATCCATCCATCCATTCATCCATCCATCTATCTCAACAGCAGTAGAATTTTGGAATAAAACTATAGGGAATCCATCCATCCATCCATCCATCCATCCATCCATCCATCCATCCATCTATCATTCATCCATCTATCATTCATCCATCCACCCATCCATCCATCCATCCATCCATCCATCCATCCATCCATCCATCTAACTATCCATCTATCATTCATCCATCCATCCATCCATCCATCAACAATCTCAACAGCAGTAGAATTTTGGAATAAAACTATAGGGAATCCATCCATCCATCCATCCATCCATCCATCCATCCATCCGTCCATCCGTCCATCCACAATAATGATATTTTAAATAATATTTTAATTTAATTTTGCCTGCACTGTGTAAGAACAAAATGCAAAGAGTTGATTGAACCATCAATCTGCAAGCAGTAATTCAAATTTTTCTAACACCCACTTACCTGCTTTTCGGTGAATCAGTTACATCAACTGGGGGAACGTTACATCACCTATTTAATATTCATGAGCCAGGCTTAAAGCTTTTCACATCATTCTTACAACCTTGGAGGTCCATAATACCTATTGAAAGCTATCCGATAACATTCACATTAATCTCAGAAGTACATGACCAGCATCTTGGCTTTATCTGTACTCACTTTTTTCTGAGAGCCAGTCACCTGAGATGTAAATGCCATGTGGCAAATAATTCACAGGAAAATTACATCCTGATAACACTGATTGGTCTGTGGCACCACAAAAATGCCCCAAGCCCTTCACCAGTGATGTGATGTCAACAGCCATAGTAATGAGGTTAAATATGAGTACACTTTTAAGAAAAATTGGGCATTTACTATGATATTGCTCTCAAATAATTATTTAATCATAATGTACAGCTATGGCATTAGAGAAAGATGCATTTTACCGGTATAATGGTGTAGTTTCAGCATCTACCAGCAGGAGATAACTGGCCCATGCAGCTAAACTTTGCCCTTTCGTGTCAAGTGGAAGAAGGCTTGACCAGAAATCCGAATGCATCTTGACAAATCACTTTTATCGATATGGATTCAAATAAAGCGCTCAGCCTTTGAGTATCCAGGTCTTAACATTGATCATCACGTCTCCACATGTTGCCTCAGACTCTGTCATGAGGTTGAGGGGCGTGGGCTGTAGGTTTGGCACAAGGCCCATGGGAGCCATTTCTCTGGGTGTCATCCTCATTAGCACTCTCTTCTTTCTCTTCATTTCAGTCTGCTGCTGTTTCCAGGGCTGAAGGTCAAGGAAATGTCAACCTCTCTGGATGTGAACCATTTTCCTCTGTGCTTCATTAGAATGCACATATTCACTTCTGCTCATATCTCCACCTCTCTTTTCCACTTTCTCGCCGTTATCACTCCATCTCTCCTCCTTTCATTCTGTAGCTGAAATGAATATGCACCTGATATCAGCAATTCCAAAGCAGAGTGGCAGAAGGGACTCACACGGCTAATGCAGAGAGAGATGGCACTACATGAGCGGAATATTCGGGCGTCTATTGTAGGCATTGTTGTAGTCTGAGATCATGTGGTTTATTGTAATGTTTGTTTGGTGCTTGTGAGATGAATATAAAGAGAGATAGAGGATATAAAGGCAGTATAGTCGTTTGATCTTGTTTAGTTGATTCAGGAATCTGAATTACTGGCAACATTACGCAGGATGTTGAACTGTAGTTGAATTTGCATGACAGGAAGAGAAAAATATTGGATTGTAATTCGATAAATTCAATATAGTCACACAAGAGGGGACTCTCATTATCTCCAACAGTTTTTTTTTTTTTTGTCTAAATATGCATAATAAATCCATGAAATGCAGATTTTTCTCAGCTAATTAGGCATATTTAAGTACTAAGTAAAATCATGTCAAAATAATTAACACAGCCATCAAAACAGAAGTTAATTAGTCATACAGCTCATGCAAAACATACAGACATGCCCATGACATTTTTTTTTTCTACGTAATAAACGTAGATACCCAAATAATTATTGCTACTGAATAACTATTGAGTTTATATATACTTTATATATACATTAAATTAATGTTACACACACATACACACTGTATGGTCCTGTTTACACCTGGTATTAAGATGCGTTTTGGTCGATTGGATCACAAGTGGATGAGGGAGACACATTCCTATTTACACCTCTACCCGGTTTTTCAAAAGGTTTAATCCGGATAAAATTGATCTGGATTTAGTAATCCTTTTTTTTTTTGCGATCCGTGATCATGTAATCCAGCTTACTTTTGGAGCCAGTTTTTTAAAGCAACATCGGATTGGATCAATCTGATCAGGATAAGAACTTTTCAGGATCACCAAATCTGGATTTCCAGTGCTCTACGGAGGCCCTAAAGGGACATGTTGATAGAGGAATATGGGTTTTGAATTAAATATATTTTTGTTGGATATTTACAGCTGTTTAGGGATTGTTTTATGGCACCAAAATTTATTTTTTACTTTAGAGTAGGTTACCGAAAGGCTAAATATGTAGACTAATGTCTGCATTTAATTTATTACTTTAACAGTTAAACTAATCAAGAGCAAGATAAAATTTGTATGTGTCACGATCACCGTCTGTTTCTGTCAGTTCCTGGACTACATTACCCACAATCCTCCCTGCCAGTCACATGTTCACTCCACACCAATCACCTGTCGCCACATACAGCCATGCACACACTCCTCACTAATCACCACACCCAGCTGCAGTACATTAACAGGACTATAAAGGACTCACACTCACACCACCAGTTTGCGAAGTCTTGATTCCTTGTGACAATTCTGAGCGTTTCCTTGTTTTCTGTCTGCCTGTGATTGATCTTGCCTGTTCCTGTTTTTGACCCGTTGCTGCCTGTCCTGACCCTTGCCTGGTATACTGTTCTGTGAATGATATCTGCCTGTCCTGACCATTGCCTGCACCCTGATTACGATTCTGCCTGTCCCTTGCTGTTCTCGTCTGCTCCTGATTGACCCTGCCTGTACGACATTCTTAATAAAGCTTGCATTTGGATCTTACCATGACTCCCGCTTCGTTACAGAAGACTTCGCCGCCACCAAGATCCAGCAGCTTTCCCGGAGGATCTCATTACGGTATGGACATTAATCTATTGCTATTGTGGAGTTCGCAAGGCACGCGATCATTGGAGGAATATGTGCAGGAGTATCTAAACATTGCTTACCTCTCTGATCTTCCGGACTGTGCACTGATTGACTTTTTTTTGTGCTGGCGTCAACCAACCTCTCCAGAATAAATTAAGTCGAGAGGGACCACGTTCATCACTTAGCAGCTTTATGGACTATGCATTGTTGACTGTTGGCTCTCCATTTACTGTGGGTGTCGCGGAGGAATGCGACACCATGGTGAGTCCCGTAATGGCCGCTGCGCCAGGTAACACGCACAAGATGGCGGCTACCATCACAACAGCAACAGTTCACGTCTCCGCTGATCGCCCAGAGTCACGTCACGTCTCCGCTGATCGCCCAGAGTCACGTCACGTCTCCGCTGATCGCCCAGAGTCACGTCACGTCTCCGCTGATCGCCCAGAGTCACGTCACGTCTCCGCTGATCGCCCAGAGTCACGTCACGTCTCCGCTGATCGCCCAGAGTCACGTCACGTCTCCGCTGATCGCCCAGAGTCACGTCACGTCTCCGCTGATCGCCCAGAGTCACGTCACGTCTCCGCTGATCGCCCAGAGTCACGTCACGTCTCCGCTGATCGCCCAGAGTCACGTCACGTCTCCGCTGATCGCCCAGAAGTCACGTCCACGTCTCCGCTGATCGCCCACAGTCACGTCACGTCTCCGCTGATCGCCCAGATTCACGTCACGTCTCCGCTGATCGCCCAGAGTCACGTCACGTCTCCGCTGATCGCCCAGAGTCACGTCACGTCTCCGCTGATCGCCCAGAGTCACGTCACGTCTCCGCTGATCGCCCAGAGTCACGTCACGTCTCCGCTGATCGGCCATATTCACGTCCACGTCTCCGCTGATCGCCAGAGTCACGTCACGTCTCCGCTGATCGCCCAGAGTCACGTCACGTCTCCGCTGATCGCCCAGAGTCACGTCACGTCTCCGCTGATCGCCCAGAGTCACGTCACGTCTCCGCTGATCGCCCAGAGTCACGTCACGTCTCCGCTGATCGCCAGAGGTCACGTCACGTCTCCGCTGATCGCCCAGAGGCACGTCGCTTCTCCGCTGATCGCCCAGAGGCACGTCACGTCTCCGCTGATCGCCCAGAGGCACGTCACGTCTCCGCTGATCGCCCAGAGGCACGTCACGTCTCCGCTGATCGCCCAGAGGCCACGTCACTTCTCCGCTGATCGCCCAGAGGCACGTCACGTCTCCGCTGATCGCCCAGAGGCACGTCACGTCTCCGCTGATCGCCCAGAGGCACGTCACGTCTCCGCTGATCGCCCAGAGCAACGCCACGTCTCCGCTGATCGCCCAGAGCAACGCCACGCCTTCGCTGATCGCCCAGAGCAACGCCACGCCTTCGCTGATCGCCCAGAGCAACGCCACGCCTTCGCTGATCGCCCAGAGCAACGTCACGCCTTCGCTGATCGCCCAGAGCAACGTCACGCCTTCGCTGATCGCCCAGAGCAACGTCACGCCTTCGCTGATCGCCCAGAGCAACGTCACGCCTTCGCTGATCGCCCAGAGCAACGTCACGCCTTCGCTTCGCTCTCAAGTCAGCCGGACGCTGCGCTCTCAAGTCAGCCGGACGCTGCGCTCTCAAGTCAGCCGGACGCTGCGCTCTCAAGTCAGCCGGACGCTGCGCTCTCAAGTCAGCCGGACGCTGCGCTCTCAAGTCAGCCGGACGCTGCGCTCTCAAGTCAGCCGGACGCTGCGCTCTCAAGTCAGCCGGACGCTGCGCTCTCAAGTCAGCCGGACGCTGCGCTCTCAAGTCAGCCGGACGCTGCGCTCTCAAGTCAGCCGGACGCTGCGCTCTCAAGTCAGCCGGACGCTGCGCTCTCAAGTCAGCCGGACGCTGCGCTCTCAAGTCAGCCGGACGCTGCGCTCTCAAGTCAGCCGGACGCTGCGCTCTCAAGTCAGCCGGACGCTGCGCTCTCAAGTCAGCCGGACGCTGCGCTCTCAAGTCAGCCGGACGCTGCGCTCTCAAGTCAGCCGGACGCTGGCGCTCTCAAGTCAGCCGCTGACGCTGCGCTCTCAAGTCAGCCGGACGCTGCGCTCTCCAGTCAGCCGGACGCTGCGCTCTCAAGTCAGCCGGACGCTGCGCTCTCAAGTCAGCCGGACGCTGCGCTCTCAAGTCAGCCGGACGCTGCGCTCTCAAGTGCGCCTGTTTCAACGCTCTGGTGCGCCTGTTTCAACGCTCTCAAGTGCGCCTGTTTCCAACGCTCTCAAGTGCGCCTGTTTCAACGCTCTCAAGTGCGCCTGTTTCAACGCTCTCAAGTGCGCCTGTTTCAACGCTCTCAAGTGCGCCTGTTTCAACGCTCTCAAGTGCGCCTGTTTCAACGCTCTCAAGTGCGCCTGTTTCAACGCTCTCAAGTGCGCCTGTTTCAACGCTCTCAAGTGCGCCTGTTTCAACGCTCTCAAGTGCGCCTGTTTCAACGCTCTCAAGTGCGCCTGTTTCAAAGCTCTCAAGTGCGCCTGTTTCAACGCTATCGTGCGCCTGTTTCAACGCTCTCAAGTGCGCCTGTTTCAACGCTCTCAGTGCGCCTGTTTCAACGCTCTCAAGTGCGCCTGTTTCAACGCTCTCAAGTGCGCCTGTTTCAACGCTCTCAAGTGCGCCTGTTTCAACGCTCTCAAGTGCGCCTGTTTCAACGCTCTCAAGTGCGCCTGTTTCAACGCTCTCAAGTGCGCCTGTTTCAACGCTCTCAAGTGCGCCTGTTTCAACGCTCTCAAGTGCGCC
Source organism: Chanodichthys erythropterus (assembly GCF_024489055.1). Classification (NCBI taxonomy): domain Eukaryota; kingdom Metazoa; phylum Chordata; class Actinopteri; order Cypriniformes; family Xenocyprididae; genus Chanodichthys; species Chanodichthys erythropterus. The sequence goes on from NC_090235.1 coordinate 18,223,146, forward strand.
TGTTTCAACGCTCTCAAGTGCGCCTGTTTCAACGCTCTCCAAGTGCGCCTGTATCAACGCTCTCAAGTGCGCCTGTTTCAACGCTCTCAAGTGCGCCTGTTTCAACGCTCTCAAGTGCGCCTGTTTCAACGCTCTCAAATTTGTTGGTTGATATGGACTCAAGTGCCCTGGACGCGATGGACAAGATGGCCGCCCCTGCAGTGTCAGTGAACAAAGGGGTCGTTCCTGCCGTTGAGTCCGCTCCAGCCAGTGAATCCACTCCAGAGTCCACTCCAGTTCTGCATGCTCTCCCTATCGGTCCGGTGATGGCCAAGAGGGCTGTACTCACGTTTTATGTTTTGTCGTTCTTGCGAGCCTGGAGGATGCACTCAGAGCAGCCCGAGCCCGCTGCCGTCCCGGAGCAGCCCGAGCCCGCTGCCGTCCCGGAGCAGCCGAGCCCGCTGCCGTCCCGGAGCAGCCCGAGCCCGCTGCCGTCCCGGAGCAGCCCGAGCCCGCTGCCGTCCCGGAGCAGCCCGAGCCCGCTGCCGTCCCGGAGCAGCCCGAGCCCGCTGCCGTCCCGGAGCAGCCCGAGCCCGCTGCCGTCCCGGAGCAGCCCGAGCCCGCTGCCGTCCCGGAGCAGCCCGAGCCCGCTGCCGTCCCGGAGCAGCCCGAGCCCGCTGCCGTCCCGGAGCTGTCTGCTCTCCCTGATACGGCCATGGAGGCCGTCACCGAACTGCCCGCTCTGCCTGATACGGCCATGGAGGCCGTCACCGAACTGCCCGCTCTGCCTGATACGGCCACAGAGCAGCCTTGGTCGGCCTTGCCACCACCGCCTGGACCATTTGCTCTACCACTGCCGCTCAGGCCATATGCCCTGCTGGCGCCACCCGAGCTCCTTACCCATGAACCTGCCAATGCCTCCCTTGATTTCCCCAAGAACTTTTTTGGGGGGGGCAGTATACCTAGGGGTGGGGAGCTGGTGGGTGGGGAGCTGGTGGGTGGGGACCCTGCCCAGCCACTGCTGTCAGGGCCATTTATGGACTCATTGCTGCGGCTGCCCAAGCCACCTGACCTGCCGTGGTTGCCAAAGCCACCCGACCTGCCGTGGTTGCCCGAGCCACCCGACCTGCCGTGGTTGCCCGAGCCACCCGACCTGCCGTGGTTGCCCGAGCCACCCGACCTGCCGTGGTTGCCCGAGCCACCCGACCTGCCGTGGTTGCCCGAGCCACCCGACCTGCCGTGGTTGCCCGAGCCACCCGACCCGACGTGGCCGCCCGAGCCACCCGACCCGACGTGGCCGCCCGAGCCACCCGACCCGACGTGGCCGCCCGAGCCACCCGACCCGACGTGGCTGCCCAAGCCATCTGACCCGCCATGGCTTGCTGACCCGCCTGACCCGCCGTGGCCTCCCGAGGCTCCTGACCCGCCGTGGCCTCCCGAGGCTCCTGACCCGCCGTGGCCTCCCGAGGCCCCTGGCCCGCCGTGGCTGCTTGAGTTCCTGGACCTGCCCTGGAGACCACCATACCCGCCTGCACATCCAGTATCTCCTGCCTGTAGGTCTCCAGGGCACCCACCCCCCCTCCCCAGTTGTGCCATCTACGGCGCGAGGACGCGCCTTCCGGGAGGGGGACATTATGTCACGATCACCGTCTGTTTCTGTCAGTTCCTGGACTACATTACCCACAATCCTCCCTGCCAGTCACATGTTCACTCCACACCAATCACCTGTCGCCACATACAGCCATGCACACACTCCTCACTAATCACCACACCCAGCTGCAGTACATTAACAGGACTATAAAGGACTCACACTCACACCACCAGTTTGCGAAGTCTTGATTCCTTGTGACAATTCTGAGCGTTTCCTTGTTTTCTGTCTGCCTGTGATTGATCTTGCCTGTTCCTGTTTTTGACCCGTTGCTGCCTGTCCTGACCCTTGCCTGGTATACTGTTCTGTGAATGATATCTGCCTGTCCTGACCATTGCCTGCACCCTGATTACGATTCTGCCTGTCCCTTGCTGTTCTCGTCTGCTCCTGATTGACCCTGCCTGTACGACATTCTTAATAAAGCTTGCATTTGGATCTTACCATGACTCCCGCTTCGTTACAGTATGTATATTACGTGATAAAAATGTTGTATTTTTTGACTAGTTTTAAAGTTTTACTACATTTTCCTCCTGGAATCCACCTTGAAATCCTACCCCCTGTTGGGATCAGGATAATCCTGTTTTTTTGGATCAAAGTGATCCAAATCATACCAAAAAGTTCTGAAAAACCCAAACTAAAGGTTTGATCCGGATCAAAACCAAGATTGGATTACGTGATCTAATCCGATTATGTAATCCGTTTTTTCTTTTGAAAAACACATTTTCAAGATGTTATCCAAAATCCTAGTGGATTACTTTTGAAAAACCGGGCCCTGGTGTTTTAATCCGTCTCTTTTGTCCACTTATATCTTCGAGGGGAGGATCTATGGGAGGTTAAATGTATGTTGTTTTTCAGATCTGTCGATCTAATGGACAAAATAAGCTCACGCAATGTACATATGAGCATGCCTGGAGATGATGGAAAAACATACGGAGAGCATCAGCTTTCATTTCTGCTCTGACAGCCGCAAGACCACGCCGAACGCTGTGAGTCCCCACTGTTGACGCTTTCGGCGGTGGACAGGGGTCAGCATGCAGCCCCATACACAACTAACTGCGATACATTGAGCTTGGTATGTTTTTCGTCTTCAAACCATACTTGAATCCCACAAAGTTTAAATTCCATCTGGCTGGCGTGCTTCCCTTATTGTTTATGTGTTAGGTCAGTAGGTGGAGAATAAGCATCTTTTGTGACTGTTCGAACACATTTGACCACATACAACTACGAAAGCAATGCATTTTCAACTCTGGAAGTGATAGAAAGTGGACAAGCTCCAAACCTTTTTATACCCTGTTTAAACCTGTATTTAGCGTCCTCTTGTGATCCAATCAACCAAAATGCATCTTAAAGGGTTAGTTCATTAATTACTCACCCTCATGTTGTTCCACACCCGTAAGACCTTTGTTCATCTTCAGATCAAAAATTAAGATATTTTTAATGAAATTTGATGGCTCAGTGATTCCTCTATTGCCAGCAATATCAACGAACTTCTCAAGATCACTACATATTGTTGAAAAGTCATTATTGTTTTTAATTTTTTTTGAGAAGTTTTTTAATTTTCTTGAGAATTTCGGTGATTTCTGGCAATAGAGGCCTCACTGAGCTTTCAGATAAAAAATATCTTAATTTGTGTTCTGAAGATGAACAGTCTTATGGGTGTGGAACAACATGAGGGTGAGTGATAAATGACTGAATTTTCATTTTTTGGGTGAACTAACCCTCTAATGCCAGGTGTAAACAGGGCCTAAATGTGTGTTTATATGCCATTTTCAGTTCAACTGTGAATGCCGCACAATCTTGGTGCACATGTATGAGAGCAGAGCTTTGATATGCGGGAAGGAGAGAGAGCGTAGGGGGAGGACATCAGAAGAAAGGGAGAGATCAATATGCTTCTTTGTGTTGCTTGTCACTCTTGCGATATTGACGTGACCTGTGGATCTCTTTGGAGATGGCATGTCAGGGACTCATCAACACATTGTTCCAAAAACTTTTTTTCATTTGGTTCTTATGTGATGGTTTCATTCTCCAGATGTCATTCAGCATTATAGGTGAAGAGCTGAGAACTGTCCTCCAGTGTTCAATAATAATTCTTCACTTTTTACAGATCATCATTGCAAATAGAAGTAGAAGTAGAGTTGGGATAATACAGTGTAGTGAATTTGCATATGGGATTCATACTTTGAAGATCTGCCAGAGAAACTTCACGATCTGGACACTTTTGACAAACTATTTTCACATTATGCAGGATGAATAGGATGTGAATTGGGATTTGGTGTGTGTGCAGCTGGAAACAATACTGAAGATAAGAATATTAGATGAGCCAGAGAAATGCAAGTCAAAAAATCCCAGCTCCAGCAGCCCTCATGCTGCATTCCTCCTTAAACTGAATGTCCAAGTGGCTTTTAAAAGCTTGTCGCTACACCAGTGCAGCTGCCAGAAATTGGAAGCAATAATTGTGAAGGCGCTCTCAGCGGTGTATGAGATGGCGTGTGCACAGGGCAGCTATAGTGATCAGTTCCTTCATTACACACTGGATGCACCCACATGCCTTTCTAGCAGGGGAACCAGCATGAAACAAGACAAAGAATTCACTCTACAAAACGCTGGGGTGAAAGTGACCTGATTTGGGTTGTTTAGTAACCTACGGATGGGTCAGATATGGACATGAAATGCGAGAGATATATGTCTTGTCCATAGACAGCACTTTCAAGGTCCAGAAAGGTACTAAAGACATCATTAAAACAGTCATGTGACTGCAGTGGTTCAAACTTAACGTTATGAAGAGACGAGAATGCTTTTTGTGCAACAAAAGAAAAATAACGACTTTATTCAACAATTTCTTCTCTTCTGCGAACAATGCTGCTAAGTTATCATTATCCTTATAGTTATTATTCTTGATGTGAACGGGCCTTAACATCACCGCTGGAACAAAAGCTTCTGTCTTCAAGACATTAATCGTCTGTTTTCATTCAAAGTAAATTGCAGTAAACTAATTACACGGACAGTTCCCTTCAAGCAACATGAGGTTTGTGGCGATCTCAAGGGCACAGTGCAGATTGAAGGTCTGCGATCTCTATTTCAGGGTCACCCTTATTGGAAATTAATAATGTGGAAACATATTACTGTTGCCATGATGAATATCTAAGGTTTCTCACTGCATTTTTAAAGCTGACTGAGACACAAGCAGAATAAATAAGTGGGATAGTTTAAGAAGCTTATAACTGTGAAGTGTGGATTCTTTCAATGGTAAAATGATTTCTCCTGTTGCAGTTTAATACACAGAGACTGTAAATTAACCAGTTGTACATTGATTCTTGAAGACAATGGCACTGTCAAAACAGCTTATAGGGGATGGAACAGGAGTGCAGTTTTTAGTGGATATTTAAAATTGCATATCTTACAAAATGCATTTGTTTTTATAAACAAATAAGTATGCAAATACAATATATATGTTGTTTTGTGCTGCCAATCATGCAGAATTTGACCATTACAAATAGAGAATAATTTATATTTATTGTGTAATATGGAGGTTGCACATATATTTTCCATGCTTTCAACATGCATGATGTAAAAAACTAACAGGAACTTTAATATTGATCAACAGAGTCTATTGGGCATCACAAAGCTCTAAATGCTCAGGTTCAGCCGAATATACTTCTCACTGCTTTGTTGTATCACGCAATGGCCAAAGGGTGGATTACATCATAAAAAGTTAAAAAAGCTATTTGTTTTCAACATCTCAGTATTTTTCTTTTGCAGCCCAAGAACATTTATTCCAGTAAAGTGTCATTTATTGTGCATCAGAAATGTTTATTAAAATTTAAAAAAAAAATGTTTTATTAAAATTGAAAAAGTGAAAAAAGAATTCACAATCCACAATTATGTTAATGTGTGTACACTGTAAAAATAAATAAATAAATAAATAAATAAATAAAATAAATAAATAAATAAATTAAAAAATAAAAAATAAATAAAAAATATTTTTAACATTAAAATAATGTAAAAGTACTACGGGATAAATTGGTGAATGGCAAGTTCCCTTAATCTATAAAGTGAGAAGCTGTAATAGATCTACATTTTATCTCATTTTACAGTAAAATACTGTTAAATTTACAGATTTTGGAAGTGAAAATGAGCAGTCATATAATTTACAGTGAAAAACCGTAAACTGACACTCCCATACATCCTTTACATTTGATGGTATTTGGTTTAAATTCAATTTTATTTTTGTTTATTTAATGTTTATTGCTTTATTTTAGTGCCACATTTAGTGTTACCATGATGGTGTTTTGTATCTGTGTGTATGTCACCATGCACCTTCTATATATTAGTATTCACCTCAGCTTGTGGAAAAGCACAAAAATTTCCATGATTTGTTATCATAACATTTTTTTTCTTTTGTCAAATCAACTTAGATAATTAATATAGTTCAGATAACATAATATTTTGAGTTTCTGTAAATTAAACCAATCGCTTCATTGTATTAACTCAAATTTTTATTTTTGAACTTAGTTTTTTTTTAGTTAAACCAACAATTCTTTTTTACAGTGTACTTGTGATGAACTTTGATTCATCTTGTGTCTCTTTTATCACCTGTATTATTATGATGGTTATCAGTATTATACATTTATAAAACAAATTTGATTACTTTAGGTGGAATATTAAAGAGCACCTATTATGCATCTATTATTTTTACATGTTAATCTTTCTTTAGTGTGTAATGTTACTGTCTGTGCATTAAAAAGGTATGAAAAAATACCATCAGAAGTTATTCTCTATATCAGTGTCACTGTTTCTAAACTCCCTGAAACGCCTCCATTGTACTCTTCAGTTTTCCTCCGGGAACAAACACGTCACAATATTCCTCATTTAAATAATTCCCGCCCAAGGCATATGTAGAATAAAGGGGCGGGGCCTGGTTGAGTTAGTTAGGAGTGTTGAAAGTGGCAGTTATGGTAAGAGGCGGGGCATTTTCTTGAAGCGCTTGAGCAATCACAACACATTGGTGCAGCTGACCAATCAGAGCACATTGTGTTTTTTCAGAAGGAGGGGCTTCATAGAGACAGAAACTAAACAGAGCGTTACAGACTGGGAAGAGAGGAGCTGCAACAATGGAGAATATGAGGAAAATAATGTGTTTTTTGAACATTCAAGCATGAAAATCTGTTCTAGTAGAGCCTAAAAACAAAATTGAGACTTTGTAAAAGGGCATAATATGGCCTCTTTAACATTATATCAGTTAATTTTTAAATTTCACAGGTTGACTGAGAAAATATATGAAAAGCAGAAGCACACATCATCATGATCGTCATAATAAGCCAACTTCATGCTTCCATGCCAATAGGTGTCAGTATAAATTCCAATATAAAGACCAATGAAATGAAGAAGAGCCAGTCGAGCGTAAACACAAACCTTCTGAGTGCACTTTTAGGAGTTCATATCATCAGTTACTCTTTGAATGCAGTCACACCAGAAAGCAATGAACAATTCAACCAAAGCTTCCATAACCAGTCTGTCAAGGGCCTGGTGCTTATAGCTTCCATTATGAAACTCTTATGATTTGTATTTATTCTTGCATGCATCAGTGAATACTGTGATTCTCAAATTCTGAGAAAATACACTCCTGCAGAAGCGCTCTGGTCGTCTTGCGGGACGTCTCTGCTGCGCGAGCGCGCGGCCTGGTTCATTAACAAGAGGACAAAGAGTAATTAAACAGCAGAAAGAAAGGGTCATCTGTATAAATGAACATCTGTTGGCGGAGCAGGGGAGACGGAAAGACACTGGTGAGCGTGTCTGGATGGAGGAGAGAGTACAAGTCCTGTGACGCTCTCTGGAGAAAATGAGGAAATAAAGAGATCGGAGCCTCAGCTGCTCTGGGAAATTTCAGTGACTGCCGGAATACTAAAGAGCGTGATTGCCGTAATAACGAAATGAGCCCTGAGCCGTGTGTGTTAGGGTTTTGACAGGCCAAATAAACAGGTTCATTGCTTCCGCAAATCAGTGTCTTTGCTTCTCTCGGCAGAATCATTGGCATTGTGTTGTATCTATTGCGTTGGACCCTGACACACAAATGGTTGCCCTTGATAAAACATTTACAGAATAATGATGTAAATGTTGTAACTGCAAGAAAACAAATCTAACACACAGATAATATATAGATCAACAAAGCTCTTACACATGATGCTTTATTTGTTGCATTTTGCTTTTTTTTTGCATTTTTGTTTTTGCATTCATTTTTCTACCCAAGGGTTGAGCCTTTTGGGTAATTTTTTGGGGGGCTATTTTTCCAGTGTTTGGGTAGTTCCTGGGTCAGATGTAATAACTTAATCCTGACATCTCAAAAACTGCTTGGCGAAGTCACAATTAAATAACATATTTCAAATCAGCAACAAAATTTGACACAAACTGTCCCGCATATGTTGTTTCTTATGCTCAAATGTTATTTTTATTTATTTTTATTTTTTCAGGCTAGATGAGCCAATGCGCATGTGCAGTCCTAAGCGCGAGTCTCAGGTTTCTCTGGGTAGTTTTTGTGTTACTCAGATACTGGGTCAGACGTAAGGTTGAGTTATTTCTTTTTCGGTAAAATCTTCGGTAAAATCAAAGACTATAGACAAAGTCCCTTTAAGACAAGTCATTTCACTCGGCGGCCATCTTTGAAATGCCTCTCGGGCATCCTGGGCATCATGCAATCTCTTTGAATGGGGAAACATCAAATTCTCCAAAACTGTTCGCCAACCTTACGATTAAATTTCATATTTGAAATCACCAATGAAATCTAACAACAACTGTCTCATAAATGTTTTTTCTAAACTCTCGAATCATGACAAAAAAAACTGTATTTTTCAGAATAACACAAGACGTGTCACTCGTATTGTTTTGAATGGGAGAAAGTGTAACGCGCAATATGGCGGAATAAGTCCCGCCTTCTAAATAAGAGCCAATCGCCGACTGGTAAAGTAATCGCGTCACTTCAGCGGCCGTTAGAATCACCGGTTTCTATAGAAACAATCAGACGCGCGCCTCCGAAGAGACGCTCATTTAGGTCTGCGCATGCGCGTTAGCTTGATCCAGCCTGAAAAATACAGTTTTTTTGTAATGATTCGAGCGTTTAGAAACTAAATTTATGAGCCGGTTGTTGTTAGATTTCATTGTTGATTTCAAATATGTAATTTAATCGTAAGGTTGGCGAACAGTTTTGGAGAATTTGATGTTTCCCCATTCAAAGAGATTGCATGATGCCCAGGATGCCCGAGAGGCGTTTCAAAGATGGCCGCCAAGTGAAATGACTTGTCTTAAAGGGACTTTGGTAAAGTACAGGTTTGTGTATGTTTTATTTGATCTAAAAATTCATTATTCTTTAATTGTTTAATTTTTTGCAATGCAATGATGATGTGATGTGAGTCACCTAAACAAGTGAGGCGTCAGTCTTTTTCTCGTGTGATGGAAACGCCTGATGCCTTACATAAAATTGTATGATTTTATTCAAAAAGATATAGAATATAAATACTTAGGATGTTAAAATATGTTCTCAGAACTGTCCTCTGATTATTCATGGACAGGTTATGGAGTCAGTCACAGCATTTTTTGGCTACAAGAGAAACGCAGGACGGCGGTCTGAAGTTAGCAGTTCCCCGCCGAACGCGAGTCATCTAAGTCACGAGATCCAGCGCCGTTACAGTGGAAACAGGACAACAGAGACTGGTCCACCTCACTTGAATTACTTCTAAATGTTTCATTTTTACTTCTAATATTTGTTAAACAAGCTTAAATGTAGGTAATAAGTATTAAAAACTATATAATGCTATACTGTAAAATATGATCGAAAATAAAGGAATTATTATGCAAACCAGTGGTTGTGTGGAATATTTAAAAACAATTTAGAGGATTTAAGTTAATGCGTATTATTAATTCATAAAAACATTATTCTTATTATTATAGTAAAAATGAATCAACCCGTTATGCTGGGTTAAATAATCAACCCAATTTGCTGGGTAAAATTAACCCAACATGTGTTCTGTCCAATATTTACCAAGCCATATTTACCGAGCCAACACAAATTGGGTTGTTTTTAACCCAGTGTTTTTTTTAGAATGTGGCCTTTCTGCTGACAGTGTGCATACTTGGCATTAAGTAAACCTTGATAATCTTTTTAAACCTAATCATGTTAGTAGTAGTACATTCATCACATTTTTTCTCTTATAAAACAACCTTCAAGGCAGAAAAAAACAAATATTCACAATTTCTCCAGAGCATCTTGTTGGAATAATCAATGTATATATACTTTAGTGTGTACTGAGTATACAGCATTATTCAGTAGAGGGATTTTACAGCCATCTGTATAGAGCATTCCTTGGTTTTTATTGTGCGTTAGAAGAGAAGGGAGGCCAATATATGCCAGGGATGGGCTGCAATCTGGGCTCCAGATCTGCCACAGGCAGCAAATGAGCGTCAGGAGCTTCCAGTGGAATGCAATTACTCTTAACAATCCGGCCAGTGGCACAGTGAAAATTCATGACATTCATACCACGAGTCTAACTTCCAGAACTCTCTGTAGCAGTGGGCACTGGGATGATCCACGAGGAGAAGCAGGAGAGGATATAAACCTGTCACAGTTACTGGAAATAAGCTATTTTAATTCATCAGGATAGGTGGTTAGTGCTAGCACAGTTATGAAGGACAAAACAGAATGAATTTGAGATTGATGGCCAAAAACTTTTACTTTTACTTTTACTTTTACAAAGGGTGTGTTTGTTTGTTTGTTTGTATGCATTGCACTTGATAACCTGACAAAGTTTGTAATGATGTTAATGTGTTCTTTTACCCTAAATAACAGGAGTGCAGAAGTAATTGTTGGCTAATAAAGAGCGGCATGCACTCGATATGTTGCGTGACTCTACAGCTGAGCTTTTTTCCATTTTCTGACTTTATGAACCAGCAGCTTGATCTCATTAGTATTCATAACGTACATTTTTTTTTTGCTTGTTTTGGATGTTAACTGAAATGTACAATATGAACATATTGACAGCATCTAAAACAAAAGTATACTTATGAACAACTTTAGAAGCCTAAAAATCTTCAGGAATGCTGTACATTGAAATAACATGTAATATTGTGAAATATTATTACAATTTAAAATACCTGTGATCTATGTGAATACACTTTAAATGTAATTAATTCCTGTGATCGAAGCTGAATTTTCAGCATCATTACTCCAGTCTTCAGTGTCACATGATCCTTCAGAAATCATTCTGATATGATGATTTGCTCAAGAATATTTCTTAATATATATTTTTCAGATTTTTTTGATAAATAGGACACATTTATTTGAAATAGAAGCTATTGTCACTTTTGATCAACTTAATGCATCGTTACTGAATGAAAGTGTTTATTTCTTAAAAAAAAAAAAAAATCTTACTGACCCCAAACTTTTGAACTTTTTTTTTTGTTGTATACTGTATGTATTGAACATATTGAATCAATCTCATTGACTAAATGCAATAAAATCAACCTGTTAAATCATAATACATATTCTGTGAAACTAAAAGGATTCTTAAACATTTGTCAATTTCTTTAGCTTTTTAAGATGCCGTCATTGTACATTCCAGTGTCTTCATAAACAATTTATGTATGAATACCTACAATATTAATGAGATCATATTAGGATTAATTTGCTGGAAATTAGTCATTGGAGTGTCTTTTTCGAGCAGAATAATTCTGGTTAGATGGCGCCACACTGCAAAATAAATAAATAAATAATAAAAATAAATAAATAAATAAATAAATAAATAAATAAATAAGTAATGATGATAATAATAATAATAATAATAATAATAATAATAATAATAATATGTTTTTCTTGCCTAGTGTTTTTGTCTTGTTTTCCATTAAAAATATCTAAGGGGAAAATAAGACTATTTTTCCGACCCCATTTGCAGATATTTTTTTCACGCACAAACTCACCTAATTTTGGTGATTTTAATTTAATTTAATTTAATTTAATTTAATTTAATTTAATTTTATTATTTTTTTATTTTATTATTATTTTATTTTATTTTATTTTATTTTATTTTATTTTATTTTATTTTATTTTATTTTATTTTATTTTATTTTATTTTATTTTATTTTATTAAAACAAGACAATATCTTATGTCACTTGCTTTTGATTTAAAGAGTTACTTCTCCCAAAACATTCAATTTCTGTCATCATTTACTCATGTCATTCCAAAACCATAAGACATTCGTTCATCTTCGGAACACAAATGAAAATATTTTTTTACTGAAATCTGAGAGGTTTCCATTGCTCCATTGACAGTCCACACAAACCACATTGAACTGCTCGAATCATATGGATTAGTTTTACAATCTCTTTATGAACTTTTTTAAGCGTCAAAGTGTCAGTTGCGTGGACCGTCAATGCAGGGATAGAAATCGCTCAGATTTCATTAAAAAGATCTTCATTTGTGTTCCGAAGATGGAAGAAAGTCTTATTTGTAATAACATGAGGGTGAGTATATGATGACAGATTTCTCATTTTTGGTTGAGCTAACTTGTACTGAAAACAAGACTGAGGAAGAAAATAATTTTTGCAGTGGAGTCTGCTGTTTTCAATCACTCCTGAGTTTCAGTTGCAGTGGAAAAAAACGTAGAGTGGTCTGTTGTGGATCTATTTGTAGATGGTCAAAAACAAAGTTGTTTTGCAAGTTGTTTTGAGTCTAACCCTCTAACGCCGCTTCCAGACTCACATTCTTTATATTGACCTTTTGAATGTCACACAGCACATATAATGTAATTGGCTACTCATTCTAAGAGGTTTAGAGGCTGGGAAAGGTCAGCAGTATCATATGTGATCATTACATGGTATCACGCCGACCAAAACGACGTCTATCGGCATCAAGCTGCTAAAAGCTTTCACTTCTCATGCTGCTCTCCACCTGTAGAGACACTAATTGTGCATAAGAAACTTATCTCACAAAACCCCCCGATTCTAAACAATCAGCGCCATTCGGACTTCAAATAGATAATGCCAATTTTAAGGGACAGACTCAGGATGTGCAAACAATTGGAGTATTTTGAGTGATTTAAGTTTGAGAGAATTACAGAAGTCTGAGGCGAGACCCTGGAGGGGCACGTCATTCTCTCCACCATGAAGCTCATTTATTATTAACTGCGTTGTGCATCTTTTATTTCATGCTCTGTAATGAATGCAGCCTTGCATTTTTAATTAGATTTCACCCAGGTCTTTAGCCTATACTGTCACTCAAAGCACTTTTTAGAGATAAAATGTTATGACTTGTTTGTTATCTCATTGGTTGGGAAAAAAAAAGTGTGTGCGGCCACGACACGAGTGAAGTGTTCCTCAAAAATCAAGTAGGACATTTCCTAGAAAAAGAAAACCTGTTGTAATTTAACATTATAAATGACTGTAATTGTGAGGTGTTCTATAAACGAGGCACCTGACAGAAAGATAATGTCATTCACCGGTGAAAACAGGAGCTTAATGAAGTGTTTTTGAGCTTCCATTGCAGTGCAGACGTACCATGCATCTCTTGATCTGTGAGGCAGCTTGCGTATAAAATTCCCCTAGAGGAGTTCAGGGTTTAAAGTCTGTGACTTCTCAAAAATCTGGCAAGTGACATTGAGCCGTGTGCTTTTTGCCGAGTTCAGAGCTGTAAATAAGGATATAAATAAATTTGAGGGTTTCTTGTTTTGCTTTTTGAAATCATATATTCCTTGTTTTTCTGCATCTGGTTCTGTTTGTTTTAGCACTAATCTACAGTGAAAAACTTGCAGATAGAATTTACATTTAACACTTCCATGTTGCTAACACACAAAACTTGTATAATTCTGATTGATGTGGGCCTTTATTTATTTATTTAATAACATTTATTTATTTAGCATCTTCCAATAAGCAATGCTCCTTGATTCTGCCTGACTTTGCACATCACATTGAAAAATGTTCCTCTGGCATGGAAGGCGAGGGGAAAAGGGGAAAACAGTTTGTGAGGGAGTTAAACAAGAGTGAATGAACGAAAAAACATGAATCTCTCTCTCTTTTTACGAGATATAACCTTGAGTTTCTGTGCTGCTGTCCTCTCTTCAACCACATGTGTAGCCTGATTTATACTGACATGGAGCCACTATAAAACAACGACTTATTTACTAGGTGTGTAAACACGTTACAGCAGCTTTATTCTTGTATCCCTGAGCCTTAAAGAGGGATTTGTGGAAGTTGTTCTGGGCATGCAGATTTCATTAAGAAACTCGAACCATGTCCATGTGTCATCATCATGCCCATTCACGTGCCTCCCTCAGATTTTTATTTATATATAAATTATTATTATTTCTATATTTATTATGTTATAGCTTTTTATTTTTAAGTATGCATTATTATATTTCAAATTTACAGTAGCGGCCAAAAGTGATGTCCAGCCTAAGAAAATTGTTGTCTTCACCCTTTATTATTCAAAATGTGTTTGATTTTGTGTTTCATATTGCGTAGTTGTGCTTAGAGTCAATAGTTTTAATTGTGATAATAACACAATGAAACATGCCAAATTGTGCCGACATACTTTTATACCCAGGTAAAAAAGTAGTGTACTTTAGTGTATTTGAAATATGAATGAAGTACATGAATTATAAAACAAGTATACTTCTACTTGTTGTACTTTATTTAAAGAGTATTTGATTTGTACTTTTTAAAAGTATACTTCAAAAAAGATGTAATTAAGTTCAACTTAATAGTCCAAACAGTAAGTATACTAATTTATCAGTAATCAAATTATTTTTTAAATGTACTTTTTGAAAGTGTACTTTGTTGTTAATGTATTTTAAATTGTATTGAAGTTTATTTTTTTTAAGTGTATTAAATTTGACATACTTAGAGTGGGAATTCAGTGTACTTATGGGAAGTATATATTTTTTGGAAATTAATTGTTAGTATACTTTTTTTAAAGTGTACTATGTTCTCACTTCATTAGAAGTGTGACTTCTGTACACTTTATACAGTACACTCTAAAATAAGTGTATTTTTAGTGGCATATCAGAGTACTCTCATAAAATATGTTAAAATACAAAAATGTATAGTGGTAATTTAGTGTACTTTTAGTAAGTACGCTTATTTGTAATACAAAGTATAATTTATTGAAGTGTACACTGATTTCACTTCATCTGTAGTGTAATCTTAGAGTCAGTCTGTTCGTTATCTGGCTCGACTCGGTGTTCATCTTCAGTTCTCTCTTCACAGCAGTTCAGTCAGTGTACTGTTTGAGTACATGAATTACTCGGGGATATTGGTTTGTTTGAACTCAGAGGGAGTGTCAGCCACATTAAAAAAGTTAACAGCTTAAGTCATTTGTGGATTAATGTGTATTGGAGACGCGAACCGTTTAAAACGATTCAGTTCGATTTGGTGAACTGGTTCAAAAAGATCCGGTTAGAATGATTCGTTTGCGAACCGGATATCATCACAAACTGCTTTGTTTTGAACTCTCTCTCACAACAGATACGGAAAAGAAGACAATGCTGAATAAAGTCGTAGTTTTTGCTATTTTTGGACCAAAATGTATTTTCGATGCTTCAAAAAATTCTAACTGACCCTCTGATGTCACATGGACTACTTTGATGATGTTTTTCTTACCTTTAGAGCTCTCGGACTAAATCTAAAATATCTTAAACTTTGTTCCAAAGATAAACGGAGGTCTTACGGGTTTGGAACAACATGAGGGTAAGTTATTAATGACATAATTTTGCTATTTGGGTGAACTAACCCTTTAATTTGAAGAACATGCATGTTCACGTTATGTCTTGGAATACATACCTGACTTCCCAGATTACAAATTTGAAAATCCACTTAACTCTGCCATTTTTGCCGGGAACT
This sequence comes from Chanodichthys erythropterus, assembly GCF_024489055.1. Classification (NCBI taxonomy): domain Eukaryota; kingdom Metazoa; phylum Chordata; class Actinopteri; order Cypriniformes; family Xenocyprididae; genus Chanodichthys; species Chanodichthys erythropterus. Next base: position 18,238,652 of record NC_090235.1, read on the forward strand.
TCTTGTTTGAATTTCACTGATTAAGCAATATGGTAAAAGTGACAGTGGGCTGGTACGGATTAGGGCTGGGATAAACAAATTTTTTTTACGATTATTTTGGCGATTATTTTTCGATGCATCGATTAATCTAACGACTCTTTTTTTTTTCAGTCCGATTCTATTTCGGTTTGATTCGATTATCGATAATCTCCCCATTAATTGACTAATACCAATTTATAAAAAGTCCAAAATAAAAGACTATCCAAGTGCAAAGTAATGCATTAGTCAGAGGTAGCGTTCGATAAACTAGCTTACTAAAAAAAAAGTGCATCTTGTAATTCTTCTTTCAGATGAAAATAACAACAAATTGATGTCTAGCATTCAATAAATAAAAAAAAAAGGTCGCCCAAAATAGCAATTGAAAGAATACAGTAACCAATGTAAACTTGGGGGCTTTAAGCTAACACAGAGAGTGCTTTTCCAACAAAAAATTAACATTGACAGTGGGAGCCAGCAGCCTGTCATGGTGTCCTTCCTGAACCAACAGAATTTAACATTTGTTGAAAACGCATATCTTACTGAAAAAAGTGCATCTTTTAATTCTTCATTCACATAAAAATAACAACAACGTATAGTAGTAATACACTCTGCCACTCACCTTTTTCTTAAAAAAAAAATACTAATGTAGGTAACTAGAATTTAATAAATGGAACATTATTGTAAAGTGTATCGATTTGTTATACACGGATTCAGATGTCTCATGAGTTCAGTGTTGGACAGATCAGTTGTTTTAACCATTCATTTAAGTGAATCAGTTCAACTGAGTCATTAGTTCGTGAATCGGACATGTCATTATTGGATGTGTAAGCGCTGTATGATTATCCCGGCAGTTTATTTTTTAGCACAACTTTTCAGCAAAAAAATTATCTCAGAATGCTCCATGTGAAACTTTGTTCATCCCAGCCCTGGTACGGAAATAACTACAAGGCCTCTGGCAAATTGGCGCAGGTACCAATACTGTGACCACAAGTGACATATTGCATTTATAGGCAACCCTCACAGGGAAAGGAAAAAAGGCGAGCTGAAGGAGCAGCTTGAGCCAGAAAAAAACAACGCAATTTTAGGTACAGTAATGTCATAGTTATGAATCCAAATCCATTGTCATGATTGATTGACAAATCCATTATAATGATTGTATTTCAATGTTATACATTGTCTATCCTGTTTTCATTCATCCCCATGTCTCTTTCCTGTTTTCACAGATGCAGTGAGGGAGCGATTCCCCAACACCGAGGTGGCAGAGATCCGGGCCCTTCTACGGAGGAAGTGCAACAATGAGAGCTACAAGGCCTCTAGTAACTCAAGTCAGAGCTACAGGTGCTGGTCATATAATTAGAATATCGTGAAAAAGTTACTTTTTTTTATTGTAAATTATTTTTAAAAATGAAACTTTCATATATTCTAGATTCCCTACATGTAAAGTAAAACATTTCAAAAGTTTTTTTTTTTATTTATTTTTTTTTTTATTTTGATGATTAGAGTGTACAGCTCATGAAAGTCCAAAATCCAGTATCTCAAAATATTAGAATATTTTCTAAGATCAATCAAAAAATGGATTTTCAAAACAGAAAAGTTCAAGTTCTTGTTTTAGCATGTTCATTTGTGCACTCAATACTTGGTCGGCAGCACATATTACAGCAAATGACTTGCTCCTAGCACAAATTACACTATCAGTGAAGTGTGGCATGGAAGTGATCAGCCTGTGGCACTGCTGAGGCACTATTGGGCCTTCAGATCATCTGTATATTGTTGGATCGACTGTTTCTCATCTTTCTCTTGAAAATATCCCATAGATTCAGGTCAGGCATGTTGGCTGGCCAATAAAACACAGTAATATCATGGTCAGCAAACCACTTGGAAGTGTTTTTTGCACTGTGGGCAGGTGCTAAAGTCCTGCTGGAAAAGGAAATCAGCATCTCCATAAAGCTTGTCAGCAGATGGAGGCATAAAGTGCTCCAAAATCTCCTGGAAGATGGCTGCATTGACGTTGCACTTGATAAAACACAATGGACCAACACCAGCAGATGTCACGGCCCCCCAAATCATTACTGACTTCAGAAACTTCCCTCTAGACTTCAAGCAGCTTGGATTCTGTGCCTCTCCAGTCTTCCTTCAGACTCTGGGACCATGATGTCAACATGAAATGCAAAATTTACTTTTATCTGAAAAGAGGACTTTCGACCACTGTTCACTGTCCAGTTCTTTTTCTCCTTAGCCCAGGTAAGATGCTTCTGACGTTGTTTCTGTTTCAGAAGTGGCTTGGTAGTCCTTTTCCTGAAGATGTCTAAGTGTGGTGACTCTTGATGCGCTGACTCCGGCTTCATTTGACTCATTGTGAAGCTCTCCCAAGTGTCTGAATCGGCTTTACTTGACAGTATTCTCAATCTTGTGGTCATCCCTGTTGCTTGTGCTCCTTTGCCTACCCAATTTCCTCCTTCTAGTCAACTTTGCATTTAATATGCTTTGATACATCACTCTGTAAACAGCCACCACATTCAGTAATGACCATCTGTGACTTACTCTCTTTGTGGAGGGTGTCAATGATTGTCTCCTGGACCATTGCCAAGTCAGCAGTCTTCCCCATTAGTGTGGTTTCAAAGAACAAGAGATACCCGGAATTTATACTGTAGGGATGGTCATTTAATGAAACTCAAATGTAAATATTCTAATATTTTGAGATACTGGATTTTGGACTTTCATGAGCTGTATGCTCTAATCAACAAATAAAAAAAATAAAAAAATAAATAAAAAAAAAAACTTTTGAAATGTTTTACTTTACATGTAGGGAATCTAGTATAAATGAAACTTTCATTTTTTAAAATAATTTACAATGAAAAAATGAACTTTTTCACGATATTCTAATTATATGACCAGCACCTGTAGATATGCATGTGTAGTAAGTTGTTTGCCATTGTTCTGTTCCCGGCATTTCAGAGAAAGTCGACTGTTCAAGGTTCCTCCTTTTGCCAATATCTGCTTTTGTGTGTTACTTTAGTGTTAATAATAAAGATCCTTTTCTGAAATGCAATTTGTAATCCGTTGATTTAATGTATTTGAACTGAATTGTAATGTAATACACTTGTAGTGTAATACCAACATTCATGCTTAAGTATAACAAAATGGGGATAAAATTACAAATGAAATGTACTTTCAATTTCTTTCTACCTTACACTATAATAACATTGCACTGAAAGTACGTGTCTATGATGTTTAGGTTGTAATTGAACTTCACTTCAAAAACATTATTATTGTCATAGTGGGACACTTTAAAAGCACTAAATATAGTTAGGAAGTGCATTTGTAGATCACTTGAAATGTTACAGAGGCATACTAAATTAACTGTTTATAGTAATTATAAGTATGATAGCAGTATGCACAAAATGTACTTAAACACAACTATAATTTGCACTGCAATGCCTTTTTAAGTGTATTTACATTAGAATAGCAATACAATGCAATTGTACTGTAAGTGTGCTTAATTGCTCATGAATCTTGATTTTCATTAGTGTATTTTAGTGCACTTGAAGTTTAAAAAAAGTTGTTCCATTTTAGTATACTATTTACACTAGAAGTGTAGTTAAATAGATGTTAAGTTGAAGTTAATACATAATTGAATACACTTAACTATACTTGGATTTGACGAAAATAGTACAAAATGTAGAAAATATACTTAGTACACTTTATTAAAGTATATTTTTAATATAATTCTTTTTCACCTGGGTAAACACATTCAAAAACAACAGAGAACCAATGAAATATTAATAACTCATTATGTTGAAGTCAATGTATGATTTTTCATGTGAACTTTATAGTTTGCCTTTTTTGCCGATTAACTTCAGATAAATACCTTAACCAACTTTAGTGTTTTGTCCTTTCCTCATATTTAAATTTTTTTTTAAAATATGTAAAATATCTTCCTCATATTTTGATGGTTTAAAGGGGTGGTTGATTAAGATTTCACTTTAGTTAGTGTGTAATGTTGCTGTTTGAGCATAAACAACATCTGCAAAGTTACAGCGCTCAAAGTTCAATGCAAAGGGAGACAGGACTGCAAAAAATTGCTGGTAGGGACTGCAACAAGCTTCTTCCCGGGATAGTGACATCACTAAGCCCAAAATTTACATAAATCCCCAAGAACACACAACAAAGGGTGAGGGGCCATGTTGGGCTGCTTTAGAGAAGAGGAAGAGTTGTTGTAGTAGAGTGTTGTTGTCATGTCGTCATTTTACGCCAGACTGCTTCACAAATGAGGATCAATTCAACGCTGGATTTTCACAAAAGATGAACATGACGGCACATGCTAGTGAATGAGTTGAATCAACTCCACAGCAACTACATAAATTTATCCACTAACCATTCAGAAACATCCAGTTTCACTCTAAAAGTTGTAACTTCTTCCTGAGTCTCTCCATCAGTGTCGACTCCGGTTTGAACAATGTAAGGCTGAACACCGTTACTGACAATCCTCATTTTGGCTGCGTGAGATTCTCCAGCTTTGTTGTTGTTGAGCAACTGAAGTGTGAGCTGTTAAAGCCCCACCCTCTTCTGGAAAGGGGGCGGGAGCAGCAGCTCATTTGCATTTAAAGGGACAAACACAAAAATGGCGTGTTTTTGCTCACACCCAAATAGGGGCAAATTTGACAAGCTATAATAAATGATCTGTGGGGGATTTTGAGCTGAAACTTCACAGACACATTCTGGAGACACCAGTGACTTATATTACATCTTGTAAAAGGGGCATTATAGGTCCCCTTTAATCGAACCTGTAGGATCATTAAAACAAATATCCCCGGTCACTTTATTTCGATCACGTCTTATCTCACTTATATCAAAGCTAGGACCTTCACTGTCACTCAAAAAGTTATGTGCATGACTCCTCCTGCTGTACATGCTGCAATCCAAAAGTGTAATGCCATTAATAAGCACATTAATGTGACACTGGTATTTTAAGTCTTGATTTGAACCCATATATCACGCTGATTCTCTAACAGGTGGCAGCACAGCCCATGCTCTCAATCGCGTCACCGACTGAGCTGTCACTAGGAATTTATTTCTACGCTAAACACTCTTTTTCCCCTGACTTGGCGGGCCCTTCGGAGCTTCACCAGCTGGGCGTCTCAGGGGAGTGCTGACTCTATTCATCATTTGGTAATTAGCCGGTTAACTCCATTAATGAACTCTCTACCCACAGTGATTGAATTGGGAAGGCTGGGGATGGGATTTCAGCCTCTTCTTTCTCTCTCTTTATATCTATCTCGCTCTCTTTTGCCTTTCTCTAAATCTCTCTCATTAAGTTCCTTTTTTCACTAATTAAGAAGTCTGATTGTATTGATGCACACTTGTGTGCATGATAATTATTTAAGTGACCAGAAATGAATCACTCATGTCACCATTGTCTGCTCTGACACTAGGCCTAAATGAAGTCATTTTGAACTGTTATATTATAATAGGGATTTTAATATGAAACAAATTAAGGCTAACACAGTCTGGTCCAAAACTCTGAAACCACTAGTAATTTAATTTTATTTTATTTTTATAAAAAAATAAAATAAAATAAAAATTGTTTATATTTTTTTTATTTATTTATTTATTTATTTTTTTGGGATATTAATTTAGAAATTTGGTAAAGGTTACAGTTTACAATGTTATTAAATTGATTCCTTTAGATGAGCATTAGATGACAAGCTAATGTATAAATATATCTTTAATATTGGCTGATAAAGAGGATGGTACCAATATATCATGCATCCCTAGCATCTACCCCATTTTGCTTTACTGTCAATATGCTCTCGAGCTGCAAAATCTGCAAAAAACCTTTGAATTTTAATCTTCCATGTGATCTTAAATTTTAGACCCAACTGTATACTTTAAGAGGTATAGTTTATATGAACTTCCTGGGCTTTATCCTAGAATAAAGTACAAACCCGATTCCAAAATGTCGGGACACTGTACAAATTGTGAATAAAAACAGAATGCAATGATGTGGAAGATTCAAATTTCAATATTTTATTCAGAATACAACATAGATGACATATCAAATGTTTAAACTGAAAAAAAGAGAAAAATAAGTTGATTTTAAATTTCATGGCATCAACACATCTCAACAAATTTGGGACAAGGCCATGTTTACCACTGTGTGGCATCCTCTCTTCTTTTTATAACAGTCTGCAAACATCTGGGGACTGAGGAGACAAGTTGCTCAAGTTTAGGGATAGGAATGTTGTCCCATTCTTGTCTAATACAGGCTTCTAGTTGTTCAACTGTCTTAGGTCTTCTTTGTTGCATCTTCCTCTTTATGATGCGCCAAATGTTTTCTATGGGTGAAAGATCTGGACTGCAGGCTGGCCATTTCAGTACCCGGATCCTCCTTCTACACAGCCATGATGTTGTAATTGATGCAGTATGTGGTCTGGCATTGTCATGTTGGAAAATGCAAGGTCTTCCCTGAAAGAGACGACGTCTGGATAGGAGCATATGTTGTTCTAGAACTTGGATATACCTTTCAGCATTGATGGTGCCTTTCCAGATGTGCAAGCTGCTCATGCCACACGCACTCATGCAACCCCATACCATCAGAGATGCAGCTTCTGAACTGAGCGCTGATAACAACTTGGGTTGTCCTTGTCCTCTTTAGTCCAGATGACATGGCGTCCTAGTTTTCCAAAAAGAACTTCAAATTTTGATTCGTCTGACCACAGAACAGTTTTCCACTTTGCCACAGTCCATTTTAAATGAGCCTTGGCCCAGAGAAAACGCCTGCGCTTCTGGATCATGTTTAGATATGGCTTCTTTTTTGACCTATAGAGTTTTAGCCGGCAACGGCGAATGACACGGTGGATTGTGTTCACTGACAATGTTTTCTGGAAGTATTCCTGAGCCCATGGTGTGATTTCCATTACAGTAGCATTCCTGTATGTGATGCAGTGCCATTTAAGGGCCCGAAGATCACGGCATCCAGTATGGTTTTCCGGCTTTGACCCTTATGCACAGAGATTGTTCCAGATTCTCTGAATCTTTGGATGATATTATGCATTGTAGATGATGATAACTTCAAACTCTTTGCAGTTTTTCTCAGAGAAACTCCTTTCTGATATTGCTCCACTATATTTCACCACAGCATTTGGGGAATTGGTGATCCTCTGCCCATCTTGACTTCTGAGAGACACTGCCACTCTGAGAGGCTCTTTTTATACCCAATCATGTTGCCAATTGACCTAATAAGTTGCAAATTTGTCCTCCAGCTGTGTACATTTAACTTTTCCTGCCTCTTATTGCTACCTGTCCCAACTTTTTTGGAATGTGTAGCTCTCATGAAATCCATAATGAGCCAATATTTGGCATGACATTTCACAATGTCTCACTTTCAACATTTGATATGTTATCTATATTCTTTTGTGAATAAAATATAAGTTTATGAGATTTGTAAATTATTGCATTCCTTTTTTATTCACAATTTGTACAGTGTCCCAACTTTTTTGGAATCGGGTTTGTACTAATCGTACTGCCACAGACACACATAGACTATATACACGACTAGCCGAGAGACAGTCACTCCAGATTTTCCCACACACTCACTTTCATCTGATTGGCGTAATTAATTTGTATCATCCCTCACAGATCATGCAAGAAGCTAATGCATATGAACAGGCCCAGATGTGTCCAAAACCAATATGTCATGCTAAGATATTCAATTATGTCTGTGTTGAGGAGACAGTATTCCTTACATTAGCAGTCTGGCATTCATAGGTCATGTGGTGCATCTGGATCGAAAAAAGAAGATGAATTTGTAATGGCCTGTCAGTGAAGGGAAAAAAATCTAATCAGCATAAGCTGTCACTGCTAGGAGCTAGCTCTCTGCCCTATTTATATGCATGCCTCATTTGATTGGCATCACCTCCTCTGGTATGCCCATCATATTCTACCATGTTGCATTGCCCACGTTCTTTCAGCCACGTTCAACGACCCACCAAAGGACACGTATACCTGTCTTTCAACTGCTAATCGTCAAAATTTCACAGAGCTGTTTCCCTAAAACTGATAAACTTTGATAAACTGATAAAACTGCACCTTGACACAATTGACTCTGTTTAGTCCATGTTTGAATAGGCTGACATTTTCAAAGGATGGGCTGGATGTGTGGCTCGAAAATACCTTTTAACATTACATTTAAGTATATGTCAAACACATTGTGGATTGACAAAATGCTACTTACATGCAGTAACTGATATTTTGTTTGAAATGCACAAAAGCATATAATATAGTTTTTAAACGGGACCTATTATGCCCTTTTTTAGGCTCTACTAGAACATGTTTGAATGTTCAAAAAGCACATTCATTTTCCTCATATTCTCCACTGATGCAACTCCTCTCTTCCCAGTCTGTCAGAAACACTCTGTTTAGTTTCTGTCTCTTTGAAGCCCCTCCTTCTGAAAAGCACAATGTGCTCTGATTGGTTGGCTGGACCAGTGTGTTGTGATTGGTCGAGCGCTTTGAGTGTGTTTGGGAAATGTCCCGCCCCTTACCATAACCACCAGTTTCAACACACTACTAACTAACTTAACCAGGCCCCGTCCCTTTATTCTGCATATGCCTTGAATGGGAATTATTTAAATAAAGAATATAGTGACGTGTTTGTTCCCTGAAGAAAACTCAAGACTACAATGGAGACGTTTCAGGGAGTTCAGAAACAGTGACACTGATATAGAGAATAACTCCCGCTAGAGGGACTTTGTAACTTTGCAGATCTTTTTTCATGCTCAAACAGCAACATTACACACTAAAGAAAGTTTTTTTTTTTTTTTTTTTTTTAAAGCATAATAGGACCCCTTTAAGTGATTCTTAAACAACCAGTGAGACAATTTGTTCCAGAACACATTCAATTTGTGACATCTGAAACATGACATGTTGTGTTGCAAGCTCTTGCATGTCGATCTGAATGTAAACAGGAACGAAAGTAACTAGAATAAGAAAGATAATGTAGGTTGACTGATATCTGACATGCCTTTATACAAGCCATCTTTAGCTCATGAAACGTGACAAACCTTCAAGTCAATTACAGGTCTGTCAATCTCCGCTGAACCTCCATAGGTCAGGCAGTGTGGCACTGGGTCCAGCTAAAGGGCCTCTAGGTTTGATTCTTTGCCCAGGTTATTGGCAAAGAGTGTCACAGTCACTGCCAGAGTCAAGCGTCAGAACATAACTGCAGATTTTCTGGGTTAGTCATGTCATGCAGCAGCTTTTGTACTCAGTAACTTTTTTTTATAAAATGAATTTGCTTGTAATATTTCTATAAAGGGTATATAGCCTTTGTGAAAATGCTCTAGTGAAGCAAAAACACTTAAACTCTATTATTATTTTTTTTACTTGACTCACACAGTGGCAAGATAAATAAAATGAAAATTAAATGATCAAGGTCAAGGTCATTTTCATATTTTTATAACATTCTCTGAATTGTTAAAAAAAAAGATAAACTTGCATTATAATGTGTATACATATTGCATTATAATGTGCATACAGTGTGTTTCTCATACATAAATTAAATTGATTAAAAGTAACAGTAAAGACTTTTACATTGTTACAAAAAATATATATTTCAAATAAATGCTGTTCTTTTGAACTTTCTATTCATCAAATATAATCCAGGAAAATGTAACACAACCAATTTTCAACATTGATGATAATACTGAATATTTCTTGAGCATCAAATCATCATATTAAAATGATTTCTGAAGGATCATGTGACACTGAAGACTGGAGTAATGATGCTGAAAATTCAGATTTGCATCACAGAAATAAATACAATTTTACATTATATTTACAAAGAAAACAAATTGTAATAATATTTCACAATATTACTGTTTTTGATCAAATAAATTCAGCCTTGGAGAGCATAAGACAAACATTAAAAAAAATATCCTATCCTATCCCATCCAATCCCATCCTATCCCAACCTATCCCATCCCATCCCATCCCATCACAACCTAACCTAACCTAACCTATCCTCTTATCCTATCCCATCTCATCCCATCCCATCCCAACCTATCCTATCCTATCCTATCCTAACCTAACCTAACCTATACCATCCCGTCCCAACCTAACCTATCCCATCCCATCCCAACCTAACCTAACCTAACCTAACCTCTCCTCTTATCCTATCCCATCCCATCCCATCCCGTCCCATTCCATTCCATTCCATTCCATTCCAACCCAACCCAACCCAACCAAATCTAACCTAACCCATCCCATCCCGTCCTATCCTATCCTATCCTATCCTATCCCATATAATTATGTAAACACACACACACACACACACACACACACACACACACACACACACACACACACACACACACAAATTACATTATATAATTTAATTTATTTCATTTTGATGGCATACAGTATATTTATATCCCGATTCACATGGTATGAACAGCATATTTCTTTTACTGAAACATAATTTAGTCCAATTTGCATTCTCATTTGAGCAGAAATTGCAAACAAATAGCCTCGTCCCAGAGGAGAACAAAAAAAAAAAAAGCATGGTGTAATATGATGAGACGGCCGCAATGATGAGAGGAAACAATGAGCAAAAACCCAGCGATCACACGTTTAAGCTCATTTGATCCCTCCTCTGACAGCTCTTGTAATAAGCATTGATTTGCTCATGTACCTTGTCAGGGAAGTGAAGTCATCAAACAGCAAATGGGTATTTTTGATACAGATGAGTTTTTGCACAGTGTGCATTGAACCGGTCTCAACCTGCAAACAACAGTTAAGTGTTATTACAGTGTTATTATTTTAGTTTTATTAATATTTTGAATTAGCTTTTTTAATCATTTTTTTCATTTTAGTTAACATTAATGACCCTGGTGTTTAGCAAGGCATCCTGAAGCTATAACTAAAGAGAGAAAGAGACAAAGGGAATGTGGCTTCTCCCACTTTGTCAACCGCTTCTGAATGTGGAGTGGATGAGACACGGCTTCAGAGAGCGATAGAAGGCCAGCTGTCCGGCCTGTGCTGGCAGATGAACAGGTAACAGAAGATCGCCTCCCGGCACTCTCCACTCCATCCACTCTTGTTGAAAAGAAGAGGCGTTTTTCCCTCTGAGGCCTTGCTCTGTAAAACATTTGGCTCACTGCAGATGAGACCATTTGTGTAAGTAAAAAGAGAAGTCAACAGAGCCCACTTCTGATGTGAGCAGGGAAGTGCTCCTTTCACTTCAACATCCCAGCAGATCTCAAGGCTGCAATGTGATAGTGCAGATGCTTCTGCATGCCAAAGGTTTGAGCCTTTGTCCATGATTTGTTATTCAGTCCTCATATGTTTTTGATCAATGAGGAATAGAGGTGATTTACAGATGCTGTGATATGTTAATATATATATCTATATATATATATATATATATATATATATATTTATATATATATATATATATATATATATATATATATATATAAATCCCCCTGCAGTCAATAATTGTATCCCTTAAAACCCATCTTTGATCACCAAAATGACATATTTAAACATTTTTTCATCTACATCCATTAGTATGTGGACTCATGAATATGCAAATTAGCCTTCCTAGCCACCTTCACTCACTCACACCAGCTCAGATTACCTGATCCACTCGCTCAACTTTACCATAGTAAACGCTACAATATGGCAAGTGTAAATACTGTTTTAATTCAGCCATATATGTTTGAACCAGAAACTGATTCATAAGAAGAAGAGGAACAGTGAATTATACATGTGTTTCATGTAACTTGTCTACAACGTCGTACACACAACAATAATTGATACTATTAGCCTTTGCTTGACTACTTTATCAAACAGCTAATAATGGGTTGCTAATTTTACACAAACCATGTTCCCCTTCGCCATCTCAGAGTCAGACAGCTGTCTTCTAAAAATCAGCATCCTTAGAAACGCTTTGAGCATCATAAAAAGTCAGTGGAGAAAAGCCACGCCCACACGCATTGACGGGATTGGTTACTTGTTTGTGATGGTTGGTTCAAACTGCATTTTTGAGACTGTCTTTGGTACACTGCAGTTTTAAGGAGAAAATACTCAGCAGTGGTGTTGACTGATGAATTTGCACATGGTTTGTCTTAAAGTATATTAAAAACACCATAAACAAATAAACAACATTAAAACCTTGATTTTCACCACGGGGTTCTTTGAGATGTTCAAGTGCCATTTCACCTCATAGATGATACTCTTAACTGTGTATAAATAATGTAGGCAATGGTTAATGTTATCTGTATTTTATGAACATTCACATTAGTTGGTGTTGGTAAAAATCCAAATGCTTTTGAGGACTCCTAAAGGGGGTTGCATCTTACATTTTTACTATTTATTTTTCCCCCTTTTTTCCACTTTCAATATCAGTAGTGTTATTCGCACCTTTTTACATAAAAAAAGACTTTAAAGGGGTCCTTGATTATGATTTCACTTTGTTAAAGGTGCCCTAGAATCAGAATTTGAATTTTCCTCGGCATAGTTGAATAACAAGACATACATTGAGTTTCAAACCCCATTGTTTTCTCCTTCTTATGTAAATCTCATTTGTTTAAAAGACTTCCGGAAAACACCCGGATCTCAACATAACACCGACTGTTACGTAACAGTCGGGATCATTAATATGTATGACCCCAATATTTGCATAATGCCAGCCCATTCGACGCATTAGACAAGGAAATGCAGTATTAACGCCTGGATCTGTGCACAGACAAGGTAAGCAAACAAGAACAACAGCGAAAAATGGCAGATGGAGCGATAATAACTGACATGATCCATGATATCATGATATTTTTAGTCATATTTGTAAATTGTCTTTCTAAATGTTTCATTAGCATGTTGCTAATATACTGTTAAATGTGGTTAAAGTTACCATCATTTATTACTGTATTCACGGAGATGAGAGCCGTGAAGAGAGTCGCTATTTTCATTTTTAAACATGTGCAGTCTGTATAATTCATAAACACAACTTCATTCTTTATAGTATATAGTATCTAACAGTGTGTAATGTTAGCTTTAGCCCGTTACCCACAGAGCATAGCCTCAAACTAACACATAATCAAACGTAACCATCTAAATAAATACTTTACTAACATAATTCGAAGCATGCATGCAGCATGCATGACGAACATCTTGTAAAGATCCATTTGAGGGTTATATTAGCTGTGTGAATTGTGTTTATGCGATGTATATATAGTTGAGAGCTCGTGTGGCAGAGGAAGCGCATCTCTTAAAGGGGCCGTGCTGAAAAAATCAGTGCATAGTTAATGATGCCCCAAAATAGGCAGTTAAAAAAAATAAATAAATAAATAAATCTATGGGGTATTTTGAGCTGAAACTTCACAGACACATTCAGGGGACACCTAGGACTTATTACATCTTGTAAAAAACAATCTAGGGCACCTTTACATTTAGTTAGTGTGTTTGAGTATTAACAACATCTGCAAAGTTACGATGCTCAAAGTTCAATGCAAAGGGAGATATTTTCTTTTAAATAATTATACATTTATCCACTATCCATTCAGAAACATCCAGTTTCATTCTAAAAGTTGTAACTACTTCCTGAGTCTCTCCATCAGTGTCGACTCCGGTTTGAACAATGTAAGGCTGAACACCGTTACTGACAATCCTCATTTTGGCTGTGTGAGATTCTCCAGCTTTGTTGTTGTTGAGCTGTTAAAGCTCCGGCCTCTTCTGGAAAGTGGGTGGGAACAGTGGCTCATTTGCATTTAAAGGGACACACACAAAAACGGTGGCATAACCTGATATTGCTGAGTTCAACATGTTCCTGGGTCAACATTTTTGTTGATCCTGGAACAACATTCAAATCAACCAATCAGATTTGAGGGACAAGTTTACAGATTATGTCAAGTTTAGGCTTAAAATCATGAATTGGTGCTTCTACATCAGTGTTATTCATCTATCATTTCCCTCTGATTTTGGTTTAGGGGTAGGAATAGGGTTAAGACTAAATTTTCAGACTAGAATGTTGTTCCAGGATCAAGAAAAATGTTGACCCAGGAACATGTTGAACTCAGCAATATCAGGTTATGCAATTAATTATCTGTGGGGTATTTTGAGCTGAAACTTCACAGACACATTCTGGAGACACTAGAGACTTATATTACAGTACATCTTGTAAAAGTGAATTATAGGTCCCCTTAAATCTTCTTCGTGAACTATTGTATAGGGAATATATGATTGTAAAATAAAGGTGTATGTTTTCATGAACATTCTATAGAACAATCCTATTGCACCAAATGTTCCGAAAAGATCTTCACACTGATAAATCTTTATAGAATTAAGAGAAAATAAAAAAGGTTATTTTACGAAATTTTAAGTGAAATGTTCTTTAGGGAACCAAAAACTGATTCTGCTCTGGCACTATTGTGAAACCCTCTTTTTGATACTTTCTGGCACCATTATTTTTAAGAATTTACAGTGTTTCCTCTGTATTACATCATTGGGATTGGCAGGCATTTTTTTGATTCCTGAATAAAGTTCATTCTGTGCATGATACTGATTATACTTAATAGCCAGTCAGTGTATAAAGTTTTGTAAATGCCTGAAAGCAGGGGTTCCCAAATCTGCATGGATTGGGAACCAGTGCTTTAACCTGTTGTTTTCTAAATCATTTTTTTTTTTTTTTTTTTAATCAGAAAGACACCTTTAGCAGTGTTCTGGCAGCTTATTTACATTCTGACACCAAAACCTGAATAAAAATGATATGTAGACACATTTTCTTGAGTTGTTGTTTTAAAATGTTATCAGCGTATTGTTGTGCATGTAAACACCCCCATTGACATTTAATTGTGGGTGGTTATCTGTCTTCAAATACAGAAAACAGTCATTTAGTTCATTTTTGCAGCTTAACATAAATAAATGTTCTAGAGGGGGAAGTTTTGAGTTTGGAAAGGTTGTTTTGATAGTATAAAGATGCTTTTATCTTAAAAGATCAAAGAATATTTGATTCCACATAATGTGACCCTAATTTGATTGTGAAAAAAAAAAAATGTTTCAGAATGAGCATATTAATGCTCAAATGTTGCAATACTTTTCAACAATGTGAAATTTGATTTAAAATTTGAGCTTTTCAACCTTGGGTTTTAAAATAAAAACACTCCTGCCTTGCAGTCTAGTGGAAACATGTAGACTTATTGATGGGTTGAAAACCCCAAACATGATAAAGTAAAACATAACAAGTTAGTACATTCCTGTGGTTTGCAAAAGTACTTTTGTATGCTTCTAGTTTTGTAGTAGTATTGTATATTTATTAGGCCGATGGGACTCGGTTACTAGGAACAACTCTGGTTTCTAATCTTTAGTCAGTTTTCTTTCCACATTTACATCTATATCTAGATAACTGGATTCATTTATTATCATGCATAATAGCTTGTTTGCTGACGTGTTGTGATACTGTATGTTTTCATGTAAAAAAGTATCATATGGCAAAAAGGTAGTGTAAAAATGCTCCATAGACTGTGTGGCCAGCAAGTTATATAAAATAAATGTCTTGTGAAAACGGAATACCACTGAACTCCCTTAGACATCGGCCTCATCAGTTATTTAAGCACAGAATTATTTAATATCTGCTGGATGTGCCAGACACTCCGTGTAGGAGCCCATGAGCAATGAAGTGGAGTATAAGAGACATATTTATGATTGTAACTGTAAGGCCAAAACACGATGAGCAATGGATAGTTTTTTTGTTAGCTTTTGATTACTATAATATTAGCTTAAAATAATTGATTTAACATGTACTGTATATATATATATATATATATATATATATATATATATATATAGATAGATAGATAGATAGATAGATAGATAGATAGATAGATAGATAGATGCTTTGTTTTGGTTCAAATGTAGTTTCTATTTCCTTTGTTCTCATTTTCCCTCACCTAGTTGGTTTCTATGGTTATTAAAGGATTTGTTCACTTCAGAATTAAAATTTCCTGATAATTTACTCACCCCCATGTCATCCAAGATGTTTATGTCTTTCTTTCTTCAGTCAAATAGAAATTAAGGTTTTTGAGGAAAACATTTCAGGATTTTTCTCCATATATTATTGACTTCATGCAGTTTCAGTGCAGCTTCAAAAGGTTCTACATGATCCCAGACGGGAAACAAGGGTCTTGTGAAATCAGTAATTTCCCAAAAAGAAAAAAGAAAAAAAATATATATATATACTTTTTAACCACAAATGCTTGTCTTGCACTGCTCTGCGATGCACCATGCATTACGTAATCACATTGGAAAGGTCACAGGTGACAAAAGCGGAAGTACTGTGGTAGGGTGAAAAACCTGGAATGTTTTCGTCAAAAACCTTAATTTCTTTTCGACTGAAGAAAGAAAGACTTAAACATCTTGGATTACATGGGGGTAAGTAAATTATCAGGACATTTTAATTCTGAACTAATCCTTTAATCAGTTCCCCACACCTGTTCTCTTTCTACATTATTACCCTTTTTATATAAATATAGTATCGTTTGTAGTAGAGTTTGGTTGTGTTTCTACATGTTCTCCTGAGAGTTTCTCATTAAATCCTGTTCCCTTGCATTCTTTGCCATGCAATTTATTATTGCAGCTAAAATGTAAGAACATCAATATCCAAATAGGTTACACTTTATTTATAAGTCCACTTTAGACATTCAAATAACTATAAGCAACTTTGCAACTACATGTCAATGAACCTTCCTTCATTTGTAGCAACATGTCACCTAACTCTCATTAGAGTATTAGTAGACTGTTAGGTTAGGGTTAATATAATAAGTTGACTTGTAATCACAAAGGTATTTATACAATAGTTAGTATAATGTATAGACAATAATAATAAATAAATAAATAAATACAAATGTTTCTTGTGAGATATTTGATTCTTTGTCCCAAGAAAAATATTGTGCTTTTGGATACCGTTTGTGTTTCATTCCTGAAACTGATGTCTCAATGTCCTCTCTTGCTCTGATTCATTCAACCAATCTGTTTCTCTCATAGAGTGCCACTCATTCTGTCGCTGTGACATCCATGAGAGGTTATGTAGCGCTGGGAAAGTGTGGACCGCGGGGATTGACCTGTCACAGATTCGCTTGGTTTAATGTGTGTGATCTTGTTTAGTTCCCTGACTCCCTCCATTGTGAGATGAATCCCAGGGCATCATTGTCCATGAGCTGTCGGACAAGAAAAAGGTATTATTACAGCTGGATTATATATATATATATATATATATATATATATATATATATATATATATATATATATATATATATATATATATATATATGTGTACCCTTTTTGGCAGACATCCCAATCCTTATTGTCAACAGTAGAATATTGCAGTTCATAGAAGCTTATCCCATCAAAAAGTAGGTATTGTATTTCTGAAGCAACCGAAACGGAAATCAACAGTTTCAGAAAATCTGATGTTATCTTTGCTTTTAAAGGTGTTGAAAGCATTAAATAAAATGTCCTTCATGACTGACATGAGTAATGCAACCAAATGATCGCTATAATGTCAAACTTTCAGGTTGGAGAAATTGTGTAAAACCTAATTCGTGCAATTGCAAAGCTCAAAACCCTTCACATTTGAACTTCACCTTGTCAGCACCGATCAATACAATGTTCGGTGAGTGCAGTGAAGAGGAGGGTAGTAATTACTGACTGGAAAGGTCAAGCACACCCAGCAAGGGCGGAAGGGTGACCTGATATACTGTGACAAATGCTATGAATGAGAAAATACATGCAATGCATCGAACAAATTGTCTTTTTTATTAAAACCAAGCAGGAATATATTGCTCTTGAGTGTCGTGTTAGATAAGAGCAGCTCTATATCTGCTCATCTTCTCAGGAAATAAGAGACAGACTTTTATGTGACCACTTTAATGTTAAATCACAAGGATAGCAAGCCCTTGTTCCTCAATAAGAACATGCAGTAAAGCCTTTTCATTCATGTAGATCTGCGCAATAAACATTTTCCAATAATGTAAGAGGACAAAAATCTTAGAAGATCTAAAAAACCTAACAAAAGGGAAATCTGACTGGCTACATTCATAATTAATGTCATGTTGCTGAGCTTCTGAGCAATCTTCATGAATGAAGTTGCTTTAGGTTTGTGCTACATATAGGTTAGTGAGCAGTTCCACGTGTTTTTAAATGTTATATAAAATGTGCGTTATGAATGAGAATAGCCATTTTTTGTTGAATTTGTTTATGTTTTACATACATATATGACTGTATGTATGTATATGGCACTGATGCGCTGCATAATCAGAACAGGTATTGGGAAAATTAATTTTATTTTTTGAAGGACAATTTTCACAATCTTTTATACTATATCTGTAATAATCAGGTTTTAAAAGTCAGTAGTGATCTAATCCACCTGTGCTTGCTAAGTCTTTTTAAATGTTTGAAACTCACACTACGATTTTTTTTTTTTTTTTTTGCTTCTTTTCCTACTAATGAAGCATTACTTCTTCTCAGATATGAATTTCTCTATGAGACCAAATGAACATGCCTGTTAATTGCCTGAGATTGACCACTGTCCTTCAGTAACACTTTCTGCAGGTTATTACGGCAGTACTGTATTTTATGATGTCATGATTTTTGAAGTCAGCATGAAACAGAAGTTGTGATAGTCTTTTCTTCCCTATTGTGAAACAGCTTCTGGAAATGGTGGGTGAGACTTGATTTCGTTCTTCAGGAATTGATTGGATCATAGGAAGTTGGGTGTTGCTAACTAAATGGACACAGATCTGAATGCATTTACAGTCAGTTGTGGAGGATATTTAGTCCTACCCTTCGTCGAGACACACGTCATGAAGAGAACAGATGCCGTTTGGAGGGGGAGGTTAACCGTTTGATCAAAGATTTTAAAAAAATAATGACATGCATGGATAAATAATTTATAATAAACACTGCAACACTGGGCAAAGCATGAGGAACAAATGGAAGTGATCAAGATGTCGTTGTCTAATTAGGCTGTAGCCCTGCATTACAAAGCGGAGCTGCAAATGAATCCATCAAACAGTTAAATAACATTCCATGTCACTTTATCTTGGCTTAAATTGTTTTTGCTGACGGCTCTAGAACTCTATTCAGAGTTTAGAATATACTTATTTCATGTGTTGTTTTTGGGTTTGAGAAGATTCTAAATACCTGGATTATATAAGTTTTCTTTCTTTGATTAGGTTTTGTAACATTTTCTTTCTTCTCGCAGGTGTTTTGCAATAGCAGTAACACAATAAGGCTTCATGAAGGCTTTGTCCCTGTGTGTTTAATTGTGTCTGCGAGCAAAGGACGTGTTTAATCGTGACGAATGAGTCACAATTCCAAGAAAACTGTGTTTGATAAGAGAAGAGTAGACACCACGGAGGTTTGCGGTGGGGATGAGAGAGCTGGTGTGAAATTGTCACTGTTGTCCGGTGTGGCATGATGATAAAGGCAAAGACAGGCAGAGGGGTTTGACCCCAGGGGTCCTATTCTTCACGTATGTATCAGATGGCTAAATATGATACGGCTTAATGTGTGGAGAACATGCATGACTGCAGCTGATAGCATCTGAGATTTAGTGTTTTAAACCAAGCAGTGACATGCTTTCCCTTGTGGATGTGTCTTGTCGATATGATGCAGTGGAAGGTGAAGTATGATTAAACTCAACCCCACTGTTCCTTAAAATCCACAGAAAATGGACTTTGCCGTTGAGGCGACCTTTTCAATTAAGAAGGATAAGGAGTGTCGGTTTTGTCAATGCAAGTGCATATGAAATCTGAAAAGGGCAGCAAATGGGTGACAAACCCATTTTGTTCCTACAATTTTGATAATTTAGCTATTGCATAGAATAGAAGAAGAATTGTGCTAGAACACAGAAGTCATGCTGACATCATTATTAACTGCTTTCTCCTTCTCTCTGAGGAAACCTTTTATTAGTAAGTATGCCTTCTCTCTTGTCTTTATTATGAAGTTTAATTAATGCATTTATATATGTAATTTCTCTATACATATAAAAGTAACATATATTATAGTATCCATTTTTTTTTCAATAACACCTTTTGAAGGTTACATCGGTGCGGCAAGTGGCGACAAGTGACAAGTGTTTTTATGAGCGAGTCACTGATTCATTTGTTAATTCATTCAACCGATTTGTTTGAAAACATTGATTCATTTAGGAATGCTACTACTGAGTAGTGGTAGGAGAAACAAAGCTTTTTGAAGCTTCGAATCAATTGAATTAATTGCTTCTCCAAAAGATTCACTGTTTCGAAGCGTTCAAAAAGGTACATGCTGGTAATGCCTGCCGGTCAAAACTGTGTAAATGCAACAAAATCTCAGGCTAAACATGCATAAAACAGCTTTTAAAAAAACACAAGTGTGTTATTGAAAGTATAATCTTTCAAATACAATTAACTAATAACCTAATATCATTAAATATTTAGTGTCTGTCTAATATGCATTTTTTTAAATCAATTTTAAGGGCTTGTTTTGTATGTTCTATGGATGACCAATGGCCAAAGTCAGGATTTTCATTAAATAATACATTCAATTTCAGTTTGATTTTCACCAAACTCTGTCATATACATCCATAACGCTTGGAATACGGCAAATGTCGCACGGGACCATTCTGTGATACTCTTGCATCTTTTTAAAAAAAAGCTTGATTCTGGTCCCTATTCAGTGTCATTATGGAGTAGCGTGAGCAGGGCATAAGGCATTAGAACAACACCGGTGTGAGTAAATTATGAATTAAGTTTCATTTTAAGGTTGAGCTATCCATTTAAATGTTTATTAAATCTTTGACAAGTACAATCACAGCGAACATTCAGATCTGCATTCTGAGCCAGAGAGAACAGTTGTCATAACCATATTTTTAACCACACAGTACCATTATTTCTGTTACATTAATTCAAATTATGACAAAAGTACTGGGATAAAGGTTTATAGTTTGGATATAAACGCTGATGTCTAACGGTAGCGATTACAATAGAGCAAATCAACTAAATTCAAATAAAAATTGTTTTACTTACATCGTTACACCAGTAGGTGGCGACAAGTGAGTGTTAAAAAAGGTATTTGCCACTGAATCATTCATTCAAGAGATTCGTTCAAAAATGATGATTCATCCATAATGAAACTAGTGAAGTCTTTGAATCATTCACTCAACCCGATTTTTTTTAATAAAAACAACAAATTAAATTAATCAAATAAATTGAATATTTTTAAAATAGACTGCAGCAATTAATATTTTGTCATAACCTCTAGTAAATTAGCCTATGTTATTTTGTTTAGTTGCCTATTCACAATCATGAATTGTCTTTATTTTAAAAAAATATATGATTCTCAATATATACAGAATCGTGCAGCTCTAATATACACCGTTTCACTTCCAACCTTAATATTTGGTGTTTTCTTTGGCACTGTAGATGAAGTCAGTATGAATGTCTGTCTGTCTCTATAGAGGCAAGGCCAGATGGCACATCACATAAATAAGTCAAATGAATGGCTTGATAACTAAAGGCAAAAGTGACTAGTAGAGTCAGAGGAATGAGTTTACTGACAAATATCTACACAGAGAATTTGTTTGTGTGAGCTGGGAGTGAATCTTTGACACCTGCGGAGCGGGTTATATAATTCCTAACCTGCTAATCTTTCACTTTCAATCAGTGACGTCTTGTTCCCCGCGCATGGAATGTGACATCTGGAGTTTGAATATTATTCATGATTTCATAAAAGCTACATTTGATGAAGCTTTGAAGTCACACTCATAGAGATTCACCCTTGAATTAACATTAATTTAATAGTGGAGGTTGGCTGAGATGCACTTCATTAAAGGTGCCTCAAAGGTCTTGATGTTGTCAACTAAGACACTTTCTTGTGTTTCTGATAATGAGGGAAAAAAGTGAAAGTTAAAAATTAGCACTTCTCGAAAGAATGCATTGTGGGTATTATTCACATGAACAGAGCTCTACCCATTTTGTTTGAGTCATGATTTCCTTCTCATTCAGCACAGTGTTCTTTCCTTTTGTTGAATGTACTTGGAAATTTCAAGGATTCATTACATGTTTAAATATTATACCTTGTCCTCTGAAATCGTTTGCAGCATTTAAATTAGTTTGTTCTGTCAGTTATTTAATTATTTTGTTCAAAATTCGTATGTTAAAGGAACATCTGTCATATTTTGCCCTTTTTTGCATTATAAGGTCAACTATTATTCTTGTCTGGCCATTATTTGTTCTATAGAGCTTCCTTTACAAATGTAACATGATTTCACATTGTGATTTTGTGGTGTTCATTGTTGTCGCTTGCTTGGTGCTAAATGGATATATGGCATCACTGTGATTGTAATTGCTGGTCATATAATTAGAATATCATCAAAAAGTTGATTTATTTCACTAATTCCATTCAAAAACTGACACTTGTATATTATATTAATTCATTACACAAAGACTGATATATTTAAAATGTTTATTTCTTTTAATTTTGATGATTATAACTGATAACTAAGGAAAATCCCAAATTCAGTATCTCAGAAAATTAGAATATTACTTAAGACCAATACAAAGAAAGGATTTTTAGAAATCTTGGCCAATTGAAAAGTATGAACATGAAAAGTATGAGCATGTACAGCACTCAATACTTAGTTGGGGCTCCTTTTGCCTGAATTACTGCAGCAATGCGGCGTGGCATGGAGTCGATCAGTCTGTGGCACTACTCAGGTGTTATGAGAGCCCAGGTTGCTCTGATAGTGGCCTTCAGCTCTTCTGCATTGTTGGGTCTGGCATATCGCATCTTCCTCTTCACAATACCCAACAGATTTTCTATGGGGTTAAGGTCAGGCGAGTTTGCTGGCCAATTAAGAACAGGGATACCATGGTCCTTAAACCAGGTACTGGTAGCTTTGGCACTGTGTGCAGGTGCCAAGTCCTGTTGGAAAATGAAATCTGCATCTCCATAAAGTTGGTCAGCAGCAGGAAGCATGAAGTGCTCTAAAACTTCCTGGTATACGGCTGCGTTGACCTTGGACCTCAGGAAACACAGTGGACCAACACCAGCAGATGACATGGCACCCCAAACCATCACTGACTGTGGAAAACTTTACACTGGACCTCAAGCAACGTAGATTGTGTGCCTCTCCTCTCTTCCTCCAGACTCTGGGACCCTGATTTCCAAAGGAAACGCAAAATTTACTTTCATCAGAGAACATAACTTTGGACCACTCAGCAGCAGTCCATTCCTTTTTGTCTTTAGCCCAGGCAAGACACTTCTGACGCTGTCTGTTGTTCAAGAGTGGCTTGACACAAGGAATGCGACAGCTGAAACCCATGTCTTGCATACGTCTGTGCGTGGTGGTTCTTGAAGCATTGACTCCAGCTGCAGTCCACTCTTTGTGAATCTCCCCCACATTTTTGAATGGGTTTTGTTTCACAATCCTCTCCAGGGTGCGGTTATCCCTATTGCTTGTACACTTTTTCCTACCACATCTTTTCCTACCCTTCGCTTCTCTATTAATGTGCTTAGACACAGAGCTCTGTGAACAGCCAGCCTCTTTTGCAATGATCTTTTGTGTCTTGCCCTCCTTGTGCAAGGTGTCAATGGTCGTCTTTTGGACAACTGTCAAGTCAGCAGTCTTCCCCATGATTGTGTAGCCTACAGAACTAGACTGAGAGACCATTTAAAGGCCTTTGCAGGTGTTTTGAGTTAATTAGCTGATTAGAGTGTGGCACCAGGTGTCTTCAATATTGAACCTTTTCATAATATTCTAATTTTCTGAGATACTGAATTTGGGATTTACCTTAGTTGTCAGTAATAGTCATCAAAATTAAAAGAAATAAACATTTGACATATATCAGTGTGTGTGTAATGAATGAATATAATATACAAATTTCACTTTTTGAATGTAATTAGTGAAATAAATCAACTTTTTGATGATATTCTAATTAAATGACCAGCACCTGTATATAGAAGCATTATTGCTTTAATTTCTTTATATATGCAAAATAGCAATATATATATATATATTTGCAAAACTACACTACCCTTAAAGTCAGCATAAAATGGAAGTCGTGATAGACTTTTCTTCCCTATTGTGATGTATATCTGAGTGAAAAACTTTCTGGAACAATAACAAATGTAGGTTGCCCCGCCCTCGCGCGAGTAAACAAGACATCAGAGAAGAGAAGATGTCGCTGCAAGAGTGAAGGGAAGTTATTTTGATCGAGTTATTTTGATCTGATGAATTTAAAAATAATAATAATAATAATAATGATGTATATGGATAAATCCTGCAATATTCCATTTTAAAAATAAGAATTGTCAATTTCGATTTCATGGTGACATTAAACATGTTATTGCATTAGATAACAAAATACCAAAGCAAGTGTCACTTATTTGGAATCAAACAGCGCAAGAAATATTTTCAAGTAAAATGCATTAAAAATGAGTAACCTGTTACGTTAAAGAGTTATTTCTGCTTGTTCTTACCCATAAATTTAGTTTTGTTGGTGTAACCTAATATATTTAGGTTGATTCAGTAATGTTAAATAACATTTTTTGTTGGAATAAAATCAATTAATTTAGATGTTGCAACATGAAGCACATTTTTTAGGTTACCATTTTTATCAAATGTGAACAGCGTCTCCTTTGTCCCGCCCTCAAACACAGGAGTAGATGTTTTATTAAAACAATAGATATACTTAAAAAAAAAAAAAAAAGACAAAGATTTATTGGCTTTTGACACATAAACTCATTATAAATCACAACAAAGCCCTGATGAAATGACTGACAACTCCTTTAGGAAGCGTTTAACACCCCAATTAAGCTGTTAGCAAACTAATTCCTGTTTATCTGTGGGTAATTAAAAGCCAGTTTCATTTGTTTCCTGATACTTTCATTAACCATCATTACCTAAATAGAATGAATCGGAAGCCCGTATGAATGCTTTAAAAGGGCTTATTATCCATCAAGCTTGTCTTTATAGACCGAGCAATATCTCAAAATTCAAAATCATGAAAACCATGCTGAGTTTGATTCTCCCTGATCAACATCAGAGTGAAATTCAAAAGAACGGAGTCAAACAACTGCGAGTGTCAACAATATTCTCCACCAATTAGCCAAGTGGGAACATTTAGCACATTCAGTTGCTCATTGAAATGGAGCGCAATTGTGTGATGGCAGGGAAGGATGGCACACAGTAAGGCAGTGACATGCTCGTGTGTGTGTGTGTGTGTGTGTGTGTGTGTGTGTGTGTGTGTGTGTGTGTGTGTGTGTGTGTGTGTGTGTGTGTGTGTGTGTGTGTGTGTGTGTGTGTGTGTGTGTGTGTGTGTGGCCTTGCAGCGAGTCTGACAGCAGCGTGTGATCATGACATTGCTGAGAGCAGGCAGTTTGCATTAAAGACAGCAAACTCCTGCTGTGACAAGTCGTATTACTGTTCAGTGTGTCTGTTAAAACACATGTATAATCAAACTCTGTGCAGCTGCCTTGCCTTTCTTACTACACATCCTAAGAATAACAGCTGAAATATATTTTCATTTAGCAATATTTCAAAAACAATATATCGGCATAACATGTCTTGCTTACAATTCTCAAAATGAGTGATAAAAACCCTTGTTTTGTTTTGTTTTTTATTACATGGAGCATAAAGGAGATATGAATAGAAGAATGTCAGAGCTGGTCTTTTCCATAAAATGAAAGTGAATGGTGACTACTGTGGACTTTCAGAGCAAGATTTTGAGTAACTATAGCTTCATAAGACTTATAGTGAATTATTCATATGAACTACTTTTATGGTGCTTTTTTGTCTTTTTGGATCTCGATAGCCGCTGGTCACTGTTCACTTTCATTGTATGAAAAAGCACAGTTCTCGACATTCTGATAAACTTTTACATGTTTCAGTGAAGAAATAAAGTCATACAGAGATGCAATGACATGATGGTGAGTAAGTAATTTTTGCTTTTCATTTTCTGAGCTTTAAAATACACTTTTACTAGGTGTATTGGGAGTACGTCTCAGAATAACAACAACATCATTAATGGCATATGAAAGTGTTCGGTTGATGTAGGTTCAGAACTGGCTGCCTCAGAATATTTTGTTGCCCATGGTAACCACATTACTTCATTATTGGACAATATATGGTGGAAATGTGAATTCTCACGGTGCAATGCAGTGGAGGAGGGAACACTCCTGCTTGCATTTACTTTTCCTAAATTATCCTCAAAACCAATTTTAAACAATGAATGTCAGAGTCAAACCTGGAGCCAAGTTTATTAAAAACTCTATTTTGAAATCTAAAGCCGGATTTCTAGGTTAAACATACAGGTGGTAATTAATAGCTGATGGAGAATATATTTTTAATATCTTTCTCTGTGTAAGGCTTGAGAAGCTGCTTAAGAAACTCTTAATTGCCTTTCAACCCACAGTACAAAAACAGCTATTTAAACCTTTCAAAACCTTTTAATGCAATATTTCATGATTTCAGAATATTTAAAATGATTCAAGTGCATTGATTTTTAATACATTTTTGGAAAATCTGGATGTAGCTGGCGATTTTCTATACAGTATGTATTATATAAACATAAATTCAGCTTATATTCAAAACACAATCAGCTGGTCCACCATATTTTTATGTAAATTTGAAGCTTGTTAAAGAAGGAAAAATCCTCTGTAAGAATGGTTTCTGGGAATTTGTTTCTAAACAATCCACATGTCCCGGCCTCCATTTCTGAAAGCAGATGGCATGATCCGTATGCCTGGCTTTAACTGTGGAATATGTTACATGCATCGATGAAGGAACAGAAGCTGAGATAATTGTACCAAAATGATACGCATGCCTCCTTCAAAATGCATATTTTGGCCATCTGCTGTGTAAACAGTGTTACCTGCGACCTCTCAGCCGACGGGCTGTCCTGAATCACACCTGGGAAGCGCTCATCTGCTGAGCCGAGAGCAGCGCTGATCACGAATTTACAGAACATTGTGTCTAGGGTCAATTAACAAGCCAAGTAATGTGAGCTATGAGGGGAGGTGGTGATTACAATCAAATGCACAAATATTTACCCTGATGTATGATGATATCTCCAGATCCCCCTTGCTGATCTGTTTATTTTAAAGTGCTTTTTCAGATATTACCTTTCATGTAGCTGATTATGACTGTAAAAGGTCTGCAAACTTTCAAAAGATCAAAGTGCAGATAAATGGAGTTATTGTCTCCGAAAACAAAGAAGCGATTCTGAAATGTGTCGTCTGTAATTCCAGTCTGTCTTGAATTTGCATAATTTGCATAATGCCCGCCTATGATCTTGATTGGCTGCCGGTGAACAGCGTCTCCTTTGCCCCGCCCTCACACAATGTAGTTGTATCTGAGACTGGAAGAGTCTGGTTTGTGTTGTTCAGAAGACGCTGTTTTCTGCTGCCAAAGCAAATCCACTTTGATGAACTTCCAAAGGATGAGGACTCATGCTGGGATTGATATGGAAAAACCGACAGCTTTGTCACTGTCCATATCAAGTAAGAGCAGGAATTCAGATATGGTAATGGCCATTTGGTTAGTGACACACACTGTAAGCCAGGGCCATAACCACAAGTTCGCCCTAATAATTAGAAATGGCCAAATCCAAAGCTAAACACGGGAAAAAAGTACATTTTTCATGATATGTCCCCTTTAAGCTTGTGTCACCAAATAATTATAATAATAAAAAGATGTGTAATATTTCTAGGACACGCTTTTGAGACCAATAACGAACAAATAAAAACAGTTGCCATGCCAACTTGCTACTGTAAACAGAAGCTCTCAGCGCTTGCCCCGCCTCTGAGTTCTTCTGATTGGTCCATTGTTTTGGAACTTACCTTGATGAGCGGCACTGCGTGTAAAAGATGAAACATCTTAAAAACGTGGAGCTCATGTGCAAAAGATGCGTGACGCGAGCATAACGTTCATACACATCCGTCTAGCATGTTTATATAGAAAAACAACAGAACAAAATGTGATCTAACAACACTCCTCTCTGCCAGAATGAGTGAGCTGACCAATCTTGACAAATGTGACAAATAAAAGTGTAAAAAATATTAAAATAATTTAATAAAAACAATTACCCATTAACCCCCTCCCCCCAATGTTCAAAACATGGTCGACTAATCACAACAGACTGGGCCAGCTGACCAATCAGAGCAGAGCAGGCTCTCGGAAAGGCGGAGTTTAGAGAAACCGAATCCTTTATCAAACCGTTTCAGACACTGTGAGAAAAGAGCTGATGCTGCAATGGATATTATGAGAAAATTAAACTGTTTTTTTGACCTTGGATGCATGTAAACCTATCGTAGGAGACTCCAAAAGAAAATTAGGAATGTTTAAAATAGCATAATAGGGGCACTTCAAAGGACAGATGAGGAAAAACAACCTAATCACCATTAAAACTGTCTGTTACATACTGTCTTCAGTGGCTTCTGAGGATCATTTCAGTTCAGGAGTCTGTTCGTTATGGCTTTGAAAATGTTCACCTCTGATCTAAAGCTTTTGAAGAGGGGATTTGGGTCAAGAAGTCAAGTGGGATAGTCATTATGAGATTCAAGCAAATAGAAATTTCCGTTTAATGTGGCATTGATAAAAGCAGTTGTATCAAAGGCGATGACATATTTCTGAAGGGCATGACTTTAACCAAACGCAGACAGCCTTTCATTTGGATGGTGTAATCATTTGAGATTTGTGAGGTTGCCAGGAAAATAATCCAGACCATCTGCTTTTTGTAGTGCTTTTAATATATTGATGTGTGTTAGACAGAGGCTAATAGTGAAGTACTAGCAAAAAGGTACCCCACTAACACTAGCCAAAAACAGAATGGCCTCATTTATCATACTTTTCATCATATAAGCGATGGAAATTTGCTGTTTGGTTGTAATGTAACTGACCTTTAAATATCAAATCTATTATTTTTATTAAAGCTGATTATGGGGAGTGATTAAATAAAATTTGTGGGGATTATTTAGTAGCTTGATGGTAGCTATAGCTGTCGAAATACTTGTTGATTTTTCAGTAAAAAGCTATTTGGTCCAATAAGTAGGATAACAAAATGTTACACTCTAAAAAATGCTGGGTTAAAAACAACCCAAGTTGGGTTGAAAGTGTAAATTCCAATTGTATTGTGTCCACAACCGAGCCTGAGCTAAATTAATCTAAAAAAAAAACAAAACAAAACGAAATGACTATCTCTTACCAATGCAATCTTTAAAAATGTCATAATGATAATCATAAATGCTTCTTGAGCAGCAAATCATCATATTAGAATGATTTCTGAAGGATCATGTGACTCTGAAGACTGGAGTAATGATGCTGAAAATTCAGCTTTGATCACTGGAATAAATCACATTTTAAAATAAATATATATATTTTAAACTAGAGTTACATCCTCAACGTTGCTATGCTGGTGAGCACAATCCACCCATTGTTTGTGAGCTCTAATCTAGTCACCCATTAAATTGAGTCTTTGCCCTGAAAGACAGAGAAAAGTGAGCTGCACAAACACAGAATAGCAGGCTGTTGTCTAGAAAAATGTCAGTGTTGCATTTCAAAAGGGCAGCCATTAATTGTCGGCAAGGACTTCCGCAGCCACAAGCTGTATGATTGCATTTGTATCGCAGCCGCAGTCTTTAGTCTTGCCGAGCTGATGGACTCTTAGGGCTTCAACAAAAAGACCAGCTTCACTTTCCACCACAGGAGACTAATCACCATGATTGACCACCCTTGAAGCGTTGTCCTTCGATTGCCACCACTGTTTTGGTCAATCTGTCATCCCTCAGCAGCAGTCACTTGTGAAGCAGTATGTATGAGCATTGCCCACCTCAAGTCTGTCGGCGTCTCTGGTGCGTTACAGAGCGCTGCAAGGAAATCAATCAGCCGTTTCAGTTGTCAGGGGAAATCTGATTCTGTCTGATCAATACCTGACTCTTTCCGATTCAACGCTGGCAACTAAAGCGAGCCACGACGTGAAATGAGATTCCAGCATATTTTTGCCAACACTGTGATGATCTAAATTCAGCATGCATTGAATACGGCCAACAAAGTCATTCCTCTGGGAAGCTATACAATATTTGCAGAACACTTTTACTAGTATTTCTCATTCAGTGCTTTACTGGTTGCATGCACTGTTTTGTGTAACTTAATTTAATGTGTTTATTGTCAGTATTAAAGCTTAAAGGGTTAGTTAACTCTCATTAGAGTATTACTGGACTGTTCCATTGGGGTTCGTGTTAGTAGAAAAAGTTGACATGAACTTGCAAAGTTACTTATAGTTAGCAGAATGTCTAAAGTGGACTATCAAAATACTGGACTGGTTTCACAGACAGGGCTTAAATTAAGCCAGGATTAGGTCTTTGTTTTAGGCCTTTGTGCCTTTTTGGTGTTATAAAACTACTGATGTGATTTACTAAAGACATGCGGTGCAAAATTAGTGCTGAAAAGGCGTGGACTAAGTTGTTTTTGCGGCTGACCTTATTGCATATGCATTTGAAGGAGTTTCCCTTTCAGATTTAAATGAATCACGATTTACTAATGTTTAAGCTAGTCAATTTACTGGTATTTACGACATTATTTAATTCCCAAAAAAGCATGTGGACTGAGTTGTTTTTGCAGTTGACCTTATTGACCTTATATGCATTTGACGGAGTTTCCCTTTCAGATGCAAAATTTATGGGAGGAGAGTATTTAAATGAATCACGATTTACTAATGTTTGAGCTAGTCAATTTACTGGTATTTACGCCATTATTTAATGCCCAAAAAAGCATGTTTTAACCCATTTTGCGACATGGCTGCAATTGTTGCTGCTAGGAGGAGACACCTATGTCTACGTGGTAGAAGGGACAAAATATTTTCCACTTTGGAATTTCTTTGGAATGCCAGAGGAAGATGTTATCCGTATATTACATATAACAAATTGCACCTGTGTTGACCCGCACATGATGAGCGTCAGCTCTGCTTATTTGTGACCCAACGCTAATTTGCACTGCTCTTGGTAGATTGTGTTGGTCTCTGTTCTTTAATTTGCATGTTAGCAGTAGATTATGCACAAAACTTGCCACTCTCATCTGCGCATTTGTGGAATTGCACTCTCATGCTAATTTGCCCCGTTTAGTAAATCTGGCCCTTGAGTAGCTTTTATGAACATGCCTCAGAAAAAAAAAAGAAAAAAAAAAACATTACTGATGTGCATCTTGAGACAAAACAAGGGCACTGACATATTTTAAGATGTCAATGCAAGTTGCTTTCAGTTAAAACAGCGCAAACATGTATTTTAGTCTAGGACTAGCTTAAGCCTTGTCTGTGAAAGTGGAGGAAACACAATTTTTACACTTTTTGAGCACTGTAAGCACAAATAAGTTGGCAAAACAAAAAATATTGAGGCAATTGGTTGCCTCAAAATTTTTAAATTAGGAAATTCAAAGTTTAAGTAAGCAGAACTGGCACTGTACTCATGAATTTTAATTGTTCAGCTTGAAATGTTTGAGTACACTAATTCATACATTTAACCTAAAATTTTCATGTAACCTCAAAGTGAACATTTTATTAGTGTAAACCTAGACAGCTATAACAAGCTAATTAAGGAAATGCTAACTTGCTAATTTGCTAATATGTTAGCATGGTATAGCTCTTTCCAAATGAGTGTAGAAATATAAATCTAATATATATAACATACTTGCTCTCAAACCAAGCCACATGCACCACTTGTCACCATGATGGTAACTCTCCAAAAATCCACATTAACAGAAACTCTTCTAAATTAGCATAACACAACATTAATCAGTACTAAATCTCCCACTTAACATCTTGCACAAAAAAAAAAAAAAAAAAAGCACTTAATTTTAGCATTTACTCTCCCTTTCCAGTGTCATGGACAAAGCATGAAATAGAAATCCCAGCCTGGTTTCAGTTCTTTTAAGTTTATAAAACTCAAACCAATGAAACACTTCAGTTTACTTAAAATAAATCAGTTCTGTGAACTTGACAGAAAAAGAAAGTGCTAAATAGGCCTACTCATAAAAGTTAATTTAACTGAACTAATTAAAGTTCTTCCTACTTAAACCAATTAATTATTTTGAGCGTTAGGGTTTACATGTGAGGGAATCACCCTACCAATGACTTCTTTATACAGTAGTTGTCTCTGCATATTAAGCTGAAAAAATGACATACTTCAGCTTTAAAAACAGCTTAACATCTTCCCTGCTCCCATCATTTTCGCTTCAGGTAAAGCACTTTAACGTAATGCTTCAGTAGTAATATTGTGGGTTTTATTATTATACTCAGAGTTAAAATTCACATCCATGCAAGAAACCCGTTTAAACAACCAATTTACCTAACAACTGCCGTCCTTGTATTTCCAATAAGAGCGTAATCTCAAATTTTAGGAAGCAGAGTGGGTTATTGAGTCCTCCAAAGGAAAATTATGTCCAACTGTTACCCATCTCATCTGCACAGCACCCTTTAAAATGCAAACATTCTCCACATGTCGCTGGCAAGCAGAGTAGAGATTGGAAGTCAGTGTTACTGTCATTGGAGCTTCTGTGCAAATTGCCAAAATATAACATGAATTTGTTGTTTGCATATTGAGATATTCACATTTTCCCCCCGAGAGAAAATGCAGCAGTGAAAATGATTATTTGCTCTGAAAACACAGAGAATTCTCATGCCAGAATATGCTGTTTATCTATTCAGCATTGTAACCGAATATAAATACAGTGTGTATGTTCTGATACAAACATGAACGCAATTCATTTTTATTTTATTTTATTTCATCGTTTGTAGCTCTCACATATACCAGGATTTTATCTTCAAGGCTGTTATAGGGAAGCATGGGAATTACTGGAAAGTTGATCTGGAAGGTACATACAATATAAGCTTTTTACTAAAGTCTGATTCTTCAAATAATGTGCTGTGTGTTTCTTTTTTTCTTTCCATTTTTCCTTTTAGCTCAATACAGCCTCAGTCCCTGGAATCATAAATTATTGATTGTGTTATCATGACCATGGAGATCATATCTTTCCCGGCTCTTCAAAAAGTTTATCAGTGTATCTGGGCTGGAAGTGAATAACAGGATTACTTCTGCTCAATAATGTAAAGATTTCTATGTTGGGCGTATCTCTCTGGTGCTTTGCCATTGTAGATGGTAGTCTAGATCATGTTCAATGAATCAAATTGAACACAATTAGCAGACTTTTCACAAACACTGTAGTAAGTGCTTTTGCTTTGATTTGCTGTGCATAAAGAAAGTTTATTGCCTTTTTCTCTCATTGCGAATTTGGTTTTCAGGTCATTTCATCATTGAAGACTGTTGTCTTAATGTGCAAATGTGTGGAGGAATATTGTTAATTTATGTTCTTTGCTTAAGCACTTTATTGAATTATCTTATTGGGGCACACTTAAGTGGCCTTGCTAATGAATTGTTATGCACTAAATGTTATATATTGCTTTCTGTCTTAAACGGATAGTTCACATAAAAATGGAAAATTGGCTTCAAACATGTACAACTTGTGTCCTGCTCTAAAGACTATTGCACTAAAGCCAAAAGCACTTTAAAAAAATATATCATAAAAGGTGTCCTTTGTGCGCTATATTTCAAGTCTTCTGAAGCCATGTGATAGCTTTGTGTGAGAAACAGCCTGAAATTTTACCCTCCGCTACAATAAGATCATTGAGTCAGTGATCTGATCAGTTAGAATATGACTCCAAAAAAATGATTTATTCACAAATTGGACAGCACTGCTTCTTTCTACAATCATATCTTTGTGACATGATCAGTCCATCAACATACAAATTCATGAACAAATTATTCAGATTGGATTTCAGGGCCAGTTGTTCAAAAAGTTTAATCTGGATCAGAATGATCTGGATTTGGAAATCCCATGTTTTGCTATCCAGGATCAGGTAATCCATTTTTCTTTTGTACTGGTTTTTCAAAGCATAATAGGATTGTATCACCCTGATTCAGATACACACTTTTCCAGATTACCACATTACCAGTGCTCTATGGAGCCCCTAAAGGGACATGGTGATAGAAAGAATATGGGTTTTGAATTAAATGTAATATTTTTGTTGGATATTTACAGCTGTTTGAGGATTGTTTTATGGCACCAAAATCTTTTTTACTTTACAGTAGGTTACTGAAAGGCTAAATATGCAGGTTAATGTCTACTTCTAATTTATTTAACAGTTAAACTAATCAAGAGCAAAATAATAATAATAAAAAAAAAAAAAAAGTGTATGTATATTTCATGATATAAATGTTGTATTTTTTGACCAGTTTTAAAGTTTTACTACATTTTCCCCCGGGAATCCACCTTAAAATCTTACCCCCTGTTGGGATCAGGATAATCCTGTTTTTTTTTTTTTTGTTTTTTTTTGGATCAAAATTATACAAATCCTACTGACAAGTTTTGAACAACACAAACTGAAGGTTTGATCCACATTAAAACTAGGATTGGATTCCGTGATCTAATCTGATTTCAGAATCCTTTTTTTCCTTTTGGACAACCCAATTTTCAAGATTTGATCCAATCCAATGGCCGAAATCTGATCAGATTACTTTTGAACAACTTGCCCAATCTTACAAAAGTTTGGATTTTGTGATCTAATCTGATTTCAGAATCTTTTTTTTTTTTTTTCCTTTTGAACAACTGATTTTCAAGATTTGATCCAATTTGATATCCAAAATCCGATCTGATTACTTTTGATCAACTCTGATTACTAGGATCTAACAAAATAATTCACTGAAAATATTTGAATCAAAAATCTAATTTCTTCACAAATCGGACATCACTGGAACTCTCAATTCAGCCTGTTTCTCACTCAAAGTTAATGAATATCTCCAAAAAAAAAAAAAAAAAAAAAGTAAAATAAAGTGCACGTCTTCTTGTTACATCCACCAGCTGAAGTGTCCATGATATCCACCAGAGGGCATTGCTTTCGACTCCCTTGCTTTCCCATCATGAATTCCCATAACCCATTGCATGGACTCATTGTGGTTTAATCACTTCCACCTGTGTCTCATTATCTGGTTAAACTCTGCCTATATAAGCCCTGTATTTCAGTCAATCTTTGCAAAGTCTTGTATGTGTTACACTGCATTTCAGAGTGCTGTTTCTCTGTTTTCCCATGTTCAATGGCTTTGATCTTCTGATCTTAAGCTTTGCGAAGCACCAAGGCTTTACCCCCAAGTGTATCATAAAAAGGTTCATTACTCAGAGCTTTTCAAAATTACATTATGTGATCAAAAGGTGGAAAAAGCTGCCTTTGTGTTCCAGAAGACTCAGCCATTTTTGGACTGTTTCATGTAATCAATCAGTTTGTGCAATGAAAAGAGTATAAAACAATAAAAATATTTTTTTTTTTGCGTGTCATTTTCCTTACACAATTTGAATAAATGAGTCTGTGAACACATTTCTGGGGAAAAATAGGCAAGTTTAGGCATATATTATCAAAAATAAAGGAAAATAATCATAGAATGGCCAGTTGAAGTATTTATGAATACAGAGTGAGCATGCACAAAACTACACATGTAAATATTTATCCGTATTATGGTTTATTCTTATGAAAAAAGCGAATGACACTTGACACCTGTGCAAGGGTTCACGTTATTTGAATCAGAATACAAAGCAGTCACGTGGTTGTTTGTGAAAATGAAGCTTCGGACATCACAGATCACGTGGTTATGGCAAAACGAATCAAGCTTCACTGTCAGATGTTTCGTTCTTTTGATACGAGCTTTGAAGCTTTGGTGTCAAATGTCATATCACTACTTCTGCCTGTCTCCTTGGATTTGGATTCTGTTATCTGGATTGTTTGCCCTGTGGTGTTGACTTTATGCCTGTTTTATGGATTACGATTATGGATTACCCTCAATGAAACTGTGTTTGGATCTTTAACCCAAAGTCTCGGAGCAGTCTGTAACACTTATAGACCAATTTTATGATTCTTTTTTAGTGCTTTTTTGTCATTTTGAAGCTTGACATCTTTAGTGCTTATTTACTTTCTTTATATTGAAAGAAATGGCCAGGATAATATTTAAGAATAAAAGCCATACAGGTTTGGAATGACATGAGGTTGGGTAAATAATGACAGAATTTGAAACAATTTCTTTAAGCCTATTTATTTAACTGCATTTTTGGCCCTGAGGTAGACAGATAAGAAAGACAAGATACTTAAAACCCTCAAAGTTCATTTCAAACTGAAAGCAACAGATTGCATCTGTCTGAGAATCAGTGAATCAGACTCCCTGAACTAGTGCAGCCCTTTTTTATATTATCTTCTCGTATTTCTCCTCATGTTGCATTACGGAATGTTTGTTAACTGTGTGACACAGCTGGATGCTGTCTTGGTTTGCTATCATGGTTGTAGTGATACTGTGTTCAGTTGTTCTTTTGGAACAGTTTCCACACAAACCCCCTCGGGAATAACTGTCCCTTTAGTTGAATCCTCAGCCTGTTTCCGAAGCAGTGAAACAGCCTTCCAATAAGCACACAGGTGTTGGTAATTATCCAGTCACTCGTCTAAATAAGTGAGCACCTGCTGCCGACCACTTAAGGGCCTCTCCTCCACCTGGAATACAATTCCCACAATCCCCCTGGGCATGCTCATTCGTGACAGGAGAGAGGGTAGAAGAGCCTACTGCTAGGAATAGAGATGAAAATAGTCTCAAACTGTGAACTATGTGGAAATAGCATCTCCATTGAGGCTCGGATCTGTGCAGTGAAAAGGATCGCAAAGGATTTGTAATTGGATATATGTGAAGATGAAAAGCTGGTGTGATGATCTTAAATCCACAGGGATTTTAAAACTATCTTTATAATAGATGAACCAGTGATGAACCAGCCAGTTCAGAGGTGAATAACATTATTTTATACTTTGATTTGAACCAAAAATGTGTTTGAAAATTAGACCAAAAAGAAAAAGGTATTGTGTAATTAATGTATTTAATGAGGGAATATACTGTAATACAATACTATGAAGGACTATGAATGATGTTTGAAATATATCATTTGCTACTTAAATCGACAACATTTAAAAACAAAAACAAAATAAAACATCAACTATTAGATCAAATTAGCACAGAATCAACTTTGCGCTGCTGACTGCGATCGTGTCAAGGATCAGCCAATATTGAAAATAAAATCTGGAAAATAAAATCAAATGCGCCTTTTACCCCGGTGCACCTCTAGCCCCATTGTACCCTACCTGTTGCTTGTCCCCAAGCACTTTTCAAATAATTTTCTTTCTATGACACTTTGAACATTTTTGACATGGATCATTGTTTTAATCAATCAATTAAATTATCGAAATTATTAATAATGTAAGTTAAAATTGATTTCAGTTGCAGTACGGCTTTGAGTTGAGCACTGATTGAACCCACTTTAGACCTATCTTGTATATTATCAGTATATTGCTGATGAAGGTCACGCAGACCCGTCTTTCAACACTACCCAAGGCCATGACCGATAGCTTTGACATTGCGCTAGCTTGACATACTTGTCAAGTGTTCAAAGAGTACTTGCCAAGTCCAATGAGACTCAAGGATGTGCAGGGGGGAAGACATTTTGAAGTACACACCCTTGGCGTTGCCCGTGCAACCTATGAGTATCTATGACACCTGCTCACATTTAGCCTTGTCAAGTGCAATCATATCAGCAAAAATGCCCCCTTTCTCTTGTATCTCTTCCACAGAAACTGTGATTGCAACACACTGTATTTACACTTTTGCTCTGCTCCAAAAACTAGCGAGCTGCTTATAGGATGTCATATAGAAGCACTCCTGGCCTGATGCCTGTAGAAAAAGGTAGGCAACATTATGCTGCCTCTTAAGAGACAGTTTCCCAATTCATTCCAGTGTTGTTCGAACCCCACTGTTTTGAATGACGTGAGGGTGAGTAAATGCTGACAGAATTTTTTTTATTTTTGTGTGAACTGTCTGTTTAAAATGCCTTGTTTTGGCCACTTTCTGCTCTGGGTTAAAAACAACCCATGTTGGGTTAAATATGGACAAACACAGTGATTTGGTTGTTTTGACCAATCTGCTGGATAGTTTTGTTTAACTCTACTATTGTTTAAAAATAACTGTATGGCTAACTTAAAATGAACCCAAAATAGGTTGGAAATGAAAATAATTACTAGAGGAAATGATAATAATCAAAAGGTGAACATTTATTAATAAACAATTTAATAAATGTTTATTATTTAATTATTATTTATTGAATTTATTAATAAATGTTCATTTATTAAACATATGGGTTCATTTTAGATGGGCAATATAGTAATTTTTAATCAATAGATTAGTTAAATAAAACTACCCAGCAGGTTGGGTCAAACATTTGAACAAAGCAACCCAATTGCTGGATTTGACCATATTTAACCCAACTTGGGTTGTTTTTAACCTAACATTTTCAATAGTTACAACAACAAAACTGCTTCTAATTTTCGAACCTCACACCTACCCTACCCAGGAGCGAGAAAATGAGAAATGTGTTAGTTATTGAGTGTCATGTTTTTGTAAGGCCTAGATCAACCTTTACCACTACGGTCACTGATATATATCAGATGTACTTCAAAGCTTGGAATCGGTTTCCTTTGTTGTCCATCTGAGCTCCTCATAAACTGTAAATAAGGTCAACTGAGAGACAGAGGAGTGAGAAGAGGGATTCATCTGATGTGGTAGACACCATGTGTTCTTCTGTGTGAATGTGTTAGAGAGAGAGAGAGACTGACTGACTGACTCAATCAATGAAGTGTCTATAGTGACTGAAATCTCCAGATCTGTCTTTCCTCAGCTTCCCATGCCATTCCCTCTCCCCCTTTTGGCAACAGACGTTACCAGTATCGAGTGAAGAGAACCAGTGTTGCATCACTGGTCAATTTTAACAGTGTTCTTGTCTGCTTAGATTGGCATGTCCAGAAATATACCAAACAAGATTGAGTAAGAGCTAACATGAAAACTTGAGAGCCTT
Source organism: Chanodichthys erythropterus (assembly GCF_024489055.1). Classification (NCBI taxonomy): domain Eukaryota; kingdom Metazoa; phylum Chordata; class Actinopteri; order Cypriniformes; family Xenocyprididae; genus Chanodichthys; species Chanodichthys erythropterus. The sequence continues at coordinate 18,277,677 of NC_090235.1, forward strand.
GTTTTTATTCTATTTCTTTCATTTCTGCCTCATTCTCTTCAGATTTAAATGCTATTTGCTAGTAATTAGTGGCATTAAGGCTCGTTCACACCAAGGACGATGACTATCCACAGCACAACTATAACAATAACTGCACAGTGAAACGATACGGAATCACTTTCAGAATGTTTTTTTTTTTTTTTAGCTGATGATTGATAAAGACATTGACAGCCAATCAGAATCCATCCTGCCTTTAAAACTTGATCATTTAAAGCGACAGATGTCGAAACTGCAGTGTGCACTTAGAATAAAAAGGACAATATTGTCCATTGGTGTGGACACTACTATAGTTATTTATATCTTTATAGTTTTAATTTTTGGTGTAAACAGGCCTTTACACTTAGACGCAGAAGGCTAATTGACTAGGGTTCCCTGAAGAATTTCTAATGATACTTTTGGATTTATGAGTAAAAACTAGATTTGTGGTGAACATTTAAAGAGATCCTGTCTTGTCTTACCACATAAATTACCTTAAAGTGAAGCATGAAACTCTGTGATTGTGTGTTCATATATGGTTTAGTCAGCTATCTTCTGCTCCTCAAATACCTATATATTGTAAGCAAAAACAATATGTGACAAAAGAAGTATGTCTAAATTCACAGTACTTTGTCCTGCAGTGCTAAACTGTATGTCCAGTTCATGAGCAAATGACAGTTATAAACCAGTTCTTTGTATTATTTTAACTTTTTATCTTACTATTTTGCAGAAATGTTAGTATGCATTTCTGAATTTAAATCTGAAGATAATTAGGTAGACATGTAAGAAATAGAATAAT